>NC_052500.1:57957062-58027359 GCF_016617805.1 Bactrocera tryoni | reverse complement strand
AGCCTGGAACGATGCTTGGTTAAAATTAACGAAAGAGCACTAAAGGCACGTTCCACTGAAGTCTGACTACATGGAACAGATAGAACTACTTCGGCTAATTTGGCTAAAGCTGCCCATTTTTAACTTATAAAATTTTAAGCTAACAAAACTGCAATGCGTCTTAATCCAAAATGACAATTCAAAAAACGCCGAGTATGGAAAAACCGATGACAAAAAAAAAAACAATCATTGTATAGAGAAATTCTCTTAGAGAACAGTATTTTTGCATCGTCTTCCTGATTAATTACCTACTCACAATACAACTTAAATTAACGGTTAATCATGCATGTACCAAAACCGTTAATATTTACACCAACAACAATTAAACTTTAACATAAATTTATAAATATACATACTCTCTAAGAGAATAAGAAATTGCTCAAGTGCACTCTCTGCTGCATAACTGACTTTATCAGCGATACAAAATACTGAGTGCTGAAACCTGAGATGAGAAAAAGAAACTTAACGCTCTTGTGAGGAGTAAGTATTTTGAGGAGCACGTACGTATGCGGAAAATATTAAGAGCGAAAAGATAAGATAAGTATTAAAGAGAAATATTCTAGAAGAGCACTCTTTCCTTTGAACTCACAATTGAGGAAATCAAAATTTATTGCTCCTCAATTGTGTTGTACTGAGAAGGAAGATAAAAATTTTACTCCTCAGTGATGAGTATTTGCGAACTCTGGTTTATTCGGAATGGGGTTCCTAATATAAGTTGGACTAATATAATTTTTGTCCGATCCGGTATCTAATAAAAAGATTAGTTCATTGCCATTTTTCATTTTGAAACGATAGTATGGCAATGAGGAGTTTAGTCTAAAAAATTGATATTGTCACTAGGGGTTGCTTTGATCTCTTCTTGTTCTTCGTTGTATTCGGGTTGGTAGTCCCTGCTCGGGCGCCACATAAAATAAAACATTAAGTTTTTATTTACAGCACTATGTGCTTACTTTGAGCTTTACTTCATACTGAGTACTTAATTCTATTGTTAGTTATTATTAAGCTAAGCACACAATTGGGAGAGCGGATGAGCATGCAGCGCGTTCCTTTAAGCTAAGAGTGCAATAGGAGTGTCAATTATAAGTTGACTCCTAATTATGCAGGCATTGTTGTTAGCGAATTTATGTTGTGTTAACTTATATGCAATCAATGGGTTGAATACTTGGTAAAGTTAAGGAAGTTTAGTTAGATATATAGTATTACAATTTCACAGTGGCAATTACAGGTCAAAACATAGGATCAGAGGAATCATCAGTGAAAATAATTAAAAATGTGTGAAGTAAAAAAAATTAACTTCGAAATAATGCTGTATTCTGCTGCGCGAGTTAAGTTTTACATATATGTACATATAAATAACGGAGAAAATTATAATCAGTTAATGTGGCGTATAAATGCCGACAAATATTACATAATCACTTAAGAGCTTATATCCTGTGAATTGACCATAAATAGTAATCTTTTTGCATATTTAAATTTCACAAAAGTGAAATATTCAGATATGCGCCACTGAAAGTCGAAGAAAAATTTTTGAAATAAATTGAAAGCAAATTTCATTTCTCGGTAATATTTTTTTAATTTTTTAAAAGAGTAAATAGGAATAATCTTATATATAAAAATGAATCGCAAAATGTGTTACTAAGCGCATAACTCAACAACGCCTTGACCAATTTTGCCAATGCTTTTTTTTAAATGTTCGAAAAGAATCGGGTGTATGATTTACAATTTAAAATATGTGCTCTGTCGCAGAATCACCGTTGATGAAGCACATAAGAGAAATAGTCCAATACAATGTACAAACTGCCAAGAATATGGACACACGTAAGCATATTGCACTCTACGCAGTGTCTGTGTGGTATGTGGTGATCCACATCCTACTTCAAAATGTACTCTTAAAAAAGAGGATTTAAATAAAAAATACAGCAATTATGGAGGAAGCCACACTGCTAACTACAGGGGTTGCCCTGAATATAAAGATTTGAAATCGAAGTTGTCACAGGGTATTCAAGCACGTCGTAACCAAATGATGAATATTTCTCCTAATGAAAATATTGAAATCCCCGTCCCTATTTCAACGCCAGTAAATCTTAAAGACAATGCCACACAAAGGAGCTATGCAAATGTGGTGAAAGGCAATTACACGAAAAACCAACCAAATGGAAGCATTGAAACTATGATTTTCAACCTTATCCAATGTATGACACAATTTATGGCTTCATTGCAAAATATGATTCAAGAGATAAACAAATCACAAAACGAAGAGTTGCAACCTTTTTTAAGTAAAAAATGAGTGTTTTGAACATTTGTTTATGGAATGCTAACGGTGTTAACCAACAAAAATTGGAACTTATTAGATTTCTGTTTGAAAATAAGATTGATGTAATGCTATTGTCAGAAACTCATCTTACGAACAAAAACAATTTCTTTATACCGGGATTTGGAATATAATATATGTTACAATTCACCCAGATGGAAAGGCGCATGGAGGAGCAGCAGTGTTGGCCAGAAAACGGTTAAATCACCACGCATTGGAAGCTTTTGCCACGGCGCAATTACAAGCTACAACAATAACTATAAAAATCGCTGCGAGGACTTAAACCTGTCGGCCATATACTGCCCACCTCGTTTTAGAATTAAAGATAGCAAATTTAAAGACCTTTTTGGAACACTAGGTCAGAGATTTCTAACAGGCGGAGATTACAATGCAAAACACACGTACTAGAGCTCACGTTTTATTAATCCGAAAGGACGGCGGCTGTTTCAAACTGTTATAAATAGGCACAATAACCTTGAAATTATATCCCTGGTAAGCCGACATATTGGCCTAGTGATCGTAAGAAATACCAGATTTATCTGATTTATACTGATTTATCTTCTGTACTAATAAAGATATGTGAACAACCCATATTCGTTAATCCAAAAATGCGCTAAATTATACAAAATACGTGAGCCACATTAATATTGAGTACAAAATAAATACAGCAAGAGATATTGACGAAAGCATAAGAGAAGTCGATGATATAATAACCAGCGCAGCTGTCTTAGCAACACCGAACAAAAACTATTAGCCGCTTGGTCCCAGAAATATCTCTAATAGAGAAATAGAAAAGCTTGTAAATGAAAAGAGGCGGGCAAGACGTGAATGGCAAATAAATCGCTCCCCTTCCACGCAGTTTGAAATGAAATCAGCTGGACGTAAATTAAAAAAAGCATTTAAGAGCGAGGAAAAATTCAACACTGAGATGTATATAAAGAAGCTGTGTCCACAATCAAGCAAGCAAACTTCCCTTAAGAAAGCCCGAAAGTCCATGAAACCACCAAGTGACTCCAACATGCCTATACTTGACATCGGTGGAAAAAGGGCTCCTAGAAAAGGTATTTCAACCAAAGAACAACTTTGAGTTGTCCAGCCTACCCAGCACAGTTAACGAGTCACTCGAGTCTTTTAAGACTTCACCTTCTGAAATTATTAGAATAATAAAAGAACTTAACCCAAAAACGAACCAGGATATGATAATATTACCCCAAAAATGCTAATTGAGTTACCAAATATTGCTGTAAAAGTGCTCTCCTTGCTCTTCAATGCAATTCTTAATCTCGGATACTATCCTGATTCATGGAAAAAGTCGCAGATTATCTTAATAGATAAACCTGGGAAAGACTTAAGCCAGCCGTCTTCGTACAGACCAATCAGCCTTCTACCCTGTCTTTCTAAAATATTTGAAAAAGTGTTACTATCAAAGATGTCTCCTTTCCTCCACGAAAATAATATAATACCAACGCACCAATTCGGGTATCGTGAAAAACATAGCACGATAGAGCAAGTAAATAGAATTACTAACGAAATAAGAAAAGCATTTGAGCACAGAGAGTACTGTTCAGCTATATTTCTAGACGTGGCTTAGGCGTTTGATAAGGTGTGGCATGAAGGTCTTTTGTATAAGATTAAAAACATTATACCTTTACAATTATATAAAACATTGGAGTCTTATTTAAAAAAATAGACAATTTATGGTAAAAGTGGGAGATTTCATATCTGATGAACGACAGATTAGGGCTGGTGTACCACAGGGCAGTTTTTTAGGCCCAACAACTCTATACATCATATATACTGCAGATCTTCCTACAGCTAATAATATATTGACCTCAACATTTGCGGATGACACAGCTTTAGTGAGCCGTAACAAATGCCATATAATAGCATCGAGAATATTAGCCGAGCACTTATGGTCTGTCGAAGAATGGCTAGCCAACTGGCGTATAAATGTGAATGAACAAAAATGCAAGCATGTTACATTTTCGCTTAGACCAAAAACGTGTCCGGTAGTAAAAGTGAACAATATTTTAGTACCTTAAGCGAATGAAGTAACTTATCTTGGTATTCACCTAGATAGAATACTTACGTGGAGAAAACATATATCTAGTAAAATAATTTGCATGAAGATAAGAGCTGCAAATTTAAATTGGCTTTTGAAAAAAAACTCCAAACTTATCCTAGATAACAAAGTGCTTTTATATAATGCGGTCATAAAGCCGATTTGGATGTATGGTATTCAACTATGGAGTACGACGTGTACAACTAATATTGGTATAATACAAAGGTTCCAATGAAAAATGCTTAGCTCAATCACATGTTCACCTGGGTACATGCGTAATGAAAATATCCATAAAGACATTGGTATTTCTATGGTAAGAAAGGAAGTAAAAAACAGCAGAATTACATAAGTATATGGCCAAACTCCGAGATCACCCAAGCCCTTTGGCTAATGCTTTGCTACATTCCTACGATCTAACAGGTCTTAAAAGAAAAGATATGCCTGCGTACTAGGAGCAGGTCACAGAACGACTTTTCAAACAACAGTTACGATGCTTTATCTTGAAGCAACATATGGTATATACATATGATGCTGTTAGATGCTGGATATATTCTGTTGAGTAGCAAAAAAGAGGGTTGCCGCACGCACACATTCTTCTTTGGATGGGGATGGTGGTTACACCAGATCAAATTGATGAAATCATTTCTGAGAAAATTCCTGATTCAGATATAGATCCAGAATTGTACGAAATGGTAAAAACCAATATGGTTCATGGACCTTGCGGACACCACAATCCCACTTCGGTTTGTATGTTTGACAATAAATGCACGAAACTTTATCCACGTGAACTGAAAATGATGGATATCCACTCTATCGTCGTCGCTCACAAGACGACAATGGCAAAACATTTAGCATTCAATTTAGAGGCGTGAATATCGAAGTTGACAACACATCGAAGTTGAAAACACATGAATCGTACCATATTCACCACTGTTGACTAATTCACATTCAAAACTTATGTCAATGTTGAGTATTGCAGTTTACTGAAATCGATCAAATAAGTTTGTAATTACGTCACCAAAGGAAGCAACATGGCGGTTGTTGGTATTGAACGAGATGAGATCAGCGAGTATCAAATGGGTCGATATGTGAACTGCAATAATGCGCTTTGTAGTATATTTAATTTTGCAATTCATGAAAGTTTTCCGGCTGTTGTGCGTATCGCGGTTCAAATTCATTTAAGTCATTGCGTCTTGTGAATGGAACAGTGTGTGCAACTTTTTGAGAAGCATGACAGCAATTGCAATTGCTGGAACATGATGATCACTGGAAACAAACGATGGACAATTCGATAGCTACTTCACATGCCACTGAAGGTCGCATACTTTTCGCGATGATAATTTTAACATATGCCTTCAAATCTGCGTCAATTATGGGATACGAACAAAAATGACATTGCCGAAGACATTTTACATCGTATTCGATAAGAATTGGAAATGGGCAAATTTTGATTGATACTTCCAGTGGTTTGATATCAATTCACCTGCCTTTTGTCAATTCACTTCAACGAAAGATGAACTTGTAACTCAAATTATCGTAACTGCGATTGCTTGAGTGCACGAGCAATTTTAGTTGCTTAAAATACCGATGTTAATGACTTAAATTGGAATATTCAAAGTTAAATTCCGGGAGGTTTGCGATCATACAAATCGATCTATCGTATTAACCATGAAAACGATGCCGTGAATTATTCAGTGGAATTTCTAAATTCTTTGGAGAGGCTTGGTATGCCGCAGCATCATTTGCGTTTCAAAATTGGATCTGTCATTATTATGTTTCACAATCTTCATGCGCCGAAACTGTGTAATGGAACCTGACTGATTGTGACGCAGTTACCGAATACAAGGGGACAGCCATTTCAGTTCAAACGTATTCAGTTTCCAGGGAAAATTGCATTTGCGATGACACTCAGCAGGACACAAGGATAGTCGCTAGAAGAGTGTGGCATAAATCTGGAAATGCTATGCTTTTCACACGGCCAGATATACGTGGCGTTTTCACGAGTTGGAAAACCATCTTCTCTGTACATTTACGCACCAGAACAGAAACCAAAAAATGTTGTTTATCAAGCTGTGCTACATTAAAAAAATGAAGAAGAATCAAAAATAAATGATTTTCTACACAATATAAATTCAACTTTCTTTTCATTTGAAAACACATAATTTCACGCAGGACAACGGCTGCGGAATCAACTAGTAAAATATATAATTATCTCCTTTAGAGATGAATTGCTTTGAGTTTTTGCTTAATGAAATATTACCTATAAACAAATTTTTCTTAATAGCTTTTTGGCAATAAATTTAAAATGACTATCAACCGAATAATATTACTGTTATTATTTCATCTTCCTGTCTTGCCTCATTGGAGAATGTTAACATAATATTAAAGCAAGTCGATTTTTTTCTCTAAAATCTCGTATGCGGGAAAAGTTCTACATATTATTCTGAACAGTTTTGCTTGAGAGACTACGGGTCTTACACCGGGTTTGAACCAGGGGATTTTAAAGCGATTTTTTTAGGGATAACACAGTATATGGAAAATAGCATAATTTTGGGAGTGTGAAATGGGTTTCGTAACGAATATTCAACTTACCATACTATTACTTTGCTATATTTCGGGACTCTTATTCGATGCAATATTAAATATAAATATATTTTTTCAGTGTGGCGCACATTTCGTTCCCCATCGAAGGATTTTTATTGTGCACAAAATTATATGAAAGTAGGGAAAACATATTTGTACCATATTATTTTGGTTGTATGTTCTGGCTGTTTACCACAAATAGTGATTAGTTTTTCGTTTTGTCGTATAATGTTATTGATGCTTGTTTTGCTTAGTTGAACTTTGGACGCTCTTTCAGCGTTTTAGAGCAAAAGTGTTGTTTTTTGTTTTGTTTTAAGAACGACGAAAATACTTCGATGCATTCTTCATTTTTGTAATAGAGTCTTAGATTAGGACCAGTTGCATTCCATAATGTTATGTAGTTTTCTGCAAAGTATTGCCAAGAGATGTCACGATATGGGCAGTTTAAAAGATAATATGATTTTGAAGTTGAACTGCGAGAGAATGTTATACTGAAGTTTTGAAAAATATTAAAGGCTTTGCGTGATATCTCTTTCGAAAGGGTGTCATATATTTTTGAATTCGTGCATAAATTTTGTAAGAAAATACAGCAGTACGAGTGTAATCATAGTAACAGTTCAGTCTCTGGTACCATTAATACTGCAATGGCTTATTATAGACATTAGCCCAGATGCAGATGGAAGAGTTCAATTATACAAGGTGGCGCAAAAATAACCCTCCGATGTTTTTTGGCTGTAATTTTTTTAAAACTTTGAAAAACTTTGATTCTGCTTGTGGTTATTTTTATTTGGTCTTTTAAATTTTTTTACATCAAGTCGAGAATATGATATCATGTAAATGGCCGCCGCCACAGTTGATTGTCATTTGAGCCCTTTTTATGACATTTTCCATCACTTTGGCCAGAACTTCCGGCAATAGGTCCTCACATTCTTGAGGCTTGTTGGAACGGTCAAATCAGGCGATCTTGCTGGCCAGTGCAAATCGCCAGAACGGGAGTTTAGGCGCCTAGGAAATGCATCCTTCAGCATATCGGTTGTGGTACGTGCCACAATGGAACCACATGTTCAATCCCAATTCACCAAGTTGCGGCAAAAAGAAGGGTAACATGCATTTTACTTTAAGCAGCAGAACCGAATGCCAAACTTTGCCAAAAGCTTGAGACGTATTAAAAAAGGCCGCCGTGCAAAATTCTTTTTATTCAGCGAAATTAGCAGTTTGATGCTACCCGTCAATTGTTGAATGGTGTTCACGAAAACCAAACTGATGTTCTAGTATTATGAGTACTTTCTTAAAGATTTTATATAAAGCTGGCAGCAGCGATATTGGCCTATATGATGTAACATATTGTATTGGTTTACCCGACTTAGATATCAATATGACGTCAGATACTTTTCAAAGCGTTTCGAATTCTTTTTTTTTTGTTGCCAAGTCATGTGAATTAGTTTCTCTGAGATTTTTATTTGCACTCTAAAATATTTTATTTAACTAATTATTTACGTTTTTTTGCTTTCCTAAAAGTCATTTAATTTCAAATGTCGCTATTTGGTGTCTTCTTGCTTTCATATAGATATTATGTGCTAAGCTAACAGACTAATTTAAATAACTGAGTTTGGCTTTTAATTGCGCTTAGTATCTCCATTTCACTTCTGTGAAATTAAAATTAACAGAAGGGTTGAAATTATGGTATATGTCGTCATTTATACCCGCAATACGTGGTTGTAATTATCTCCGTAATTTATATACGAATACTCAACGCGCTGCATGTTACTGCGAATTATTTCGGAGCCATTTTTTCATTTTGAATTATCCGCGTTTACTAAATTATGTTTTTTTATATATTCGAGCTTTCTATTTATATTTTATCAAATTTTCCATTTTTAGTTTCATTGATGACTCATCTGATCTGACGCTATTGGCCTGTAAATGCCACTGCGAAAATACAATGTAATTAAGCCTCCTTTATTTTATTAAGTAATTGTAATGCAGAAGAGCAAATTACGTACGCCTACAGTATAACCCTTTCAACTCATTGACCGCATTTATTTTTCTTTTTTCTTCCACGCTACATATGTATACCTACATACAGGAGTTTTGCAGAATCTGCGCTTGTATTTTCAGTACTTATTTTCATGATTTCGAACTGAGGCTGCTTTATCGACGGATTATTATCAATTCGGATTTCAGAGTGTCTGCCTATCGTCGCTTGATGCATTCGTAAATATATGCGAATAAGTGAAAGGTAGTACATATAACACCAACACTATCGCGAATGTTCTGCGTCAAAAAAGGCCACAAACTAAGGCTGCGGGCTGCTAATTTGGCTGATTCCGTTCACCTAGTTTTAATGATTCCACTGTACACTTTGTAGCACAGTTTTGTTGCCTCATAATTATATTTGAAAAGTCAAAAAGAATGAAACGTTTGACTGATTACCACATTAGTTGTATTATTTGATGTGATCGATGTAATGAAAATTTCGAAATTAATTTGAGTATAGTCTATTTAATGCCACTTTTTACGAACTGAGTATTTACGTTGATGCAACCTGCCTTTTCTAATTAAAAAAATGTGAAAACGCGAATCTTTAGCACTATCAGTACTTGCAACTTACCTGCAAGTTATTTCTACAAGGTGCTTTCCAAAGTAAACAGGACTTTTTGAATCTAGCGCCCCCATCTATATGTCGACTGATGCGTTAGAATTTGCTATCTTTATCTGGACAATCGATATTCAGAATGAGAATTTCATGACATTACATAGATTGGAAGTGAAGTTATTGCGTTTTAAGTGTCAGTATGTTTGTGTTATCGGTGCGAAAATGAGCTTCGAACAAAGAGCCAACATTAATATTTGTTTTAAAATTGGTAAAACTTTTACCGAAACGTTTCAATTGATGAAACAAGTTTATGGCGATGATTGCCTATCCCCTAGCAGAGTGCACGAGTGGTTTCAACGTTTTCAAAGTAGTCGTGAGCACATAAATAACGATCAACATGTGGGCCAATCTAAATCCGTGATCACCGGAAATTCCATCGAAATTGTGCGTGAATTCATAAAAAATCAGCCGAAATCATCATTGAAATTCATGGAAATGGAATTGAACCAAAACTTCGATGTATCGCATTTTGACCGATCATTTGGGCTTACGAAAGGTGTGCGCACGGTTTGTTTGACTGACGACCAAAAATTGCTCAGAATCCAGCATTCGAAGGACATCATTAAAGAGGTCAAAAAAGACAAAAACTTCATTTACAATATTGTGACTGGTGGCGAAACGTGGTGTTTCCAATATGATCCCGAAACGAAACACCGGAGTGCTGAATGGAAGGCATCGGACGAGCTGAAACCCAAAAAATCGCGCATGGAGAAGTCAAAAGTGAAGACAATGCAGATTTGGTTTTGTGATTTCAGGGGTATTGTCCACAAAGAACTTGTTCCACCCGGCCAAAATGTTAATTTGGTATTCTACCTTGGAGTTTTGAAGCGTTTGGTATGCCGTATTCGACGTGTTTGGCCCGAATATCACGAAGATGAAAGTTGGCGTTTGTTCCACGATAATGAGCCGTCTCATCGATCGACGCTTCTAACCGATTATTTGACCAAAAATCAAATTTTAACCATTAACCACTCCCCGTATACACCTGATATGGCACCGTGCGAGTTTTTCCTTTTCGGAAAAATGCATATGCCCATGAAAGGAAAGCGCTATGTAGACATAGAGGCCATTCAAAATGCTTGTTCCGGCATACTGGCGGCCATACCAGCCAATGAGCTAAAACACTCGTTCGGCATGCTTTTGGACCGTGCAAAAGGCTGTATTAAAGCAGAAGGAGATTATTTTGAATAAAATAAATTGATTTTGCCGGAAAAACCCATTTGTTTGTTCTGTTTTTTTTAAGGCCTGTTTACTTTGGAACGCACCTTGTATATGCATAATAGGTCGAAAAATTAAATAACCGGAAACCTAGGCTTATCACTAGCTAACTAATTGTTTTCTGTTGAATATGTAATGTATTTTTTCGGAAATTCTATCATTGTTTCAGGTAGTATCTCATGCGAAATTTCGTGAAGTTTCTCGGTTGACAGATAGATAGTCACTTAGAATTCAACTTATATATCATCCTGATCTGGTGATGATATTTATATGTATATAACTCGATATCTATCCCGATTAGTTTTATGTGATATCAACAATTGTTCAGTGACAAAATTATTATACTCTGTATCAAGAGTATAAAAATCGACCCAGTCTAGTATATACATATACATACATCTACAGGTAATTGAAATCGTCTGAGTTTCTTGCTAAACTCGAGCACATGTGAATGAACACTTTCACCAAGCAAAGAAAAGCAGTATTTACCCGAAAGTATGTAAGAATTTACGATTATTTTAGGTGGCTGCAAATTGTACGCTAACTTAGTTAAAGTACAAATTTTATATTTTGTGTATTTGCGTGGTGACATCCTGTGAGATTTGAAGTATGGGCGTACACTCAAAAGTTGTCGTGAATTAGCTTCCTTGCAACTTATCCACTGGGTATACTTACAGCTGCTTCTAATGTTTTTCACATTTTTAAGCTTTCTGGCTCCGCTAAAAGCCAAAAATTCAAATGCTCTTACGTAGTCTGCAGCACCACAGTTTGCATTCGTATTTATGGTGACGTTTGTTATCGGCATAATTAAAAGCTTTCAAGGAGCCAACGAGTTCATGCATTTCACCGATAATAATTTGTCAAAATTGCGCCACAAAATATATGAAGGATGCTGATTAAACTTCATAAGACGTGGTAATATATGTCTATGCATATATACATATATAACGTTTTACATAGTTGTGTACATAACGCATCTCAACTCAACTAGCTTAAACTAAACTTAATCTTAAAATAGTAAGGTTATACTTTTCCTGAGATTTTAATATAAAAATCTGCAAATTATGAATTCATGCCTCCACCTTTTGTTTACCATGTAATTTTTTTCCGTCCTACTTCTAGACATTATGGCGTTTTTTTTGAAATTTTTGCTGTATTCAAGTGCTTTACTTGATTACTGAAGATGCAGCGTTGGAGTCATATAGTGCGGTTATAAAGGAAAAGAGTCATAAATGTTGCATTGTTCTCATTTAAGCACCAAAGGTAAAAATTACAATTCTTGCAGGTAAAAAAAACTGCATAACTCATTTTTTTATTTATTATATCCTTTGAATACTTTTTATTATTGATTATGTTTACTAAAATATGCTGATATAACATAGTTTATTATTTCTACAAAAGTTAAATGTTCGCTGTGACGTCAAGATATTTATTTTAAATTCATTTAGTATATTGGGTATATGAGGAAAACATCAAATAGATGATTGGAAAAATTATATTAAATATATGAGACTTAAAGCAAGAACTAATCCAATCTCAACAAATTAGACGCTAAGCTACAATACTTTTAATTGAAGTATCACACACAGGGGCGGATTTACCGAACAGGCAACATAGGCAGCTGCCTAGGGCGGCAAATTTTTAGGGGCGGCAAATTCTGACCGTTTACACTAGATAAAATGCTACTTTCAAATGAAAACCATAAGATTTTTCACCCAAAAGTGTACAAGTCTACCATATTGTTGAATTTACTTTTCTAACAATCTTGTCAAATGAAATTTAGCCTCTTTATTGTATTCTCACAAATGCGCAGTTCAAATTCGAATACATGCAGGGCTACCACAATCGGGCAACCGCAGTTACTATAAAATCGATAACTCTCGAAACGTTGATTCGATACATGGCTGCCACCGCGATTGGAGTTGATGAATTGTTGACAATGTACTGAAGATTTATTTTGAGTATTAAAGTATTCTAACTGGAAGATTTATATACATTAACTGGAGCGTCATTTTTTCAATAAAATGAGTGACGGGCGGAATCGATTGAGCGGTTCTGAATATCGCAAGCAAGCTGCGAAGAGAAAAATCAAAGATGACGAGGTTATGGCAAAAACAAAAAAACTCTCTTCCTATTTTGTGCTTCAAGGAACTCAAAGTGACACGGGTAATCCATCAGTTACCGAAAAAAGCGAAATTTCTGGAGAAACAATATACTTCGCAGGTAAAGACTGAATTTCATGTATTTTCGTTTTTTTCTAACCTACTATTTTTTTATCTTTTGCTCATGATAATCAAATTAAGATGATTCTCAAATTTTCTATATTTTTTGTTTCGAAAATTTGTACACATATTTACAAGAATATGAAATTCAGGTTTAAATTTTTTTACTGAATCTACGAAACAAATAGAGTCAAACATATCCGACAACTTCAATTTCACATTCAGTGACGACCCTGCGGAATGGCTCATAAATGACGCATTACGTGATTATATCGGTAAACATAATTATAAAAGAAATGACCATATTGATTTTTCGCAGTCAAAAAGAGTGCATAATAATTCAAGCCGTTATTTGAATTCATCTACGTTCGAAAGAAAACTTTTAAATGGTGAAAAAACTCCCCGTGTTTGGTTAGTATATTCTCTGAGCAAAGGATCGGTATATTGTGCTCCATGCCTTCTTTTTGGCGGCGATTCTGCTTTTTCTGAAAAAGATGGCTATAGTAATTGGAAAAATGCGGCGATAAGAATGAATCAGCATGAAAATTCTGAAAAGCATCAAAGTTGCTTGAAACTTCTAAAAGATAGAGTCAGTGCTTTTGGTCGAATCGACAAAACTTTGCTCGCTGAATATGACAAAGAAGTAGTTTACTGGAAAAATGTTTTAAAACGAGTCGTCGCTGTCATTAAGAGTTTAGCTTCACGTGGACTGCCCTTTAGAGGGCATGATGAAAAGTTCGGTTCTCTTCACAACGGAAACTATTTGATGCTTTTTGAATTGATATCTGAATTTGATTCATTTTTAGGTGAGCATATTTCGAAATTCGGAAATAAAGGTATTGGTAGTACCAGTTATCTGTCAAAAACGATTTGCGAAGAGTTTATTCAAATACTAGCTGATAAAGTATTACAGGTTATTATTCAAGAAGTCAAAAGTACAAAATATTATTCTATCATTGTTGATTCCACACCTGACATTTCACATGTAGATCAGCTGTGTTTTTTACTGCGATACGTGAAGAAAGACGGTATGCCGGTAGGCGTTTTGTGAAATTTCTACCAAATGCAGGCCACAAGGCTGTAGAAATGGATAACGTTGTAGTTTCTACCTTAGGTGATTTACGAGTTGACATTAAAAATTGTCGAGGTCAGTCGTACGACACAGCACGAAATATGTCAGGGATTTATGCAGGACTGCAACAGTTGATTAAAAATCGTAATGAATACGCTGAATACGTGCCTTGTCCAGCTCATTCTCTCAATTTAGTAGGAAATCACGCAGTTGAAAGCAGTTCGACAGCTGCTGCTTTTTTAATGATCTTCAAAGTTTGTATAACTTTTTCTCAGCATCTACGAGTCGTTGGGATATTCTACAATCTTACTGCAAGAAATCTGAGAAAATTACTGTAAAATCCCTTTCACTAACACGCTGGTCAGCTCACAACGATGCCGTTTGCACTCTTGATCAGTATTACACTGAAATACTACAAGCTTTGTATTGCATAGAACACGATCTTTCACAAACAGCTGTCACACAAAGTGAAGCCAAAGGTATTCGAAAACGTTTTGAATTACTAGAAACAGCTTTTATGTAATCTTTGTGGAGTTTTTTACTTTCGAAATTCAATGCTGTAAGTAAAAAATTACAATCAACGCAGACTAACCTGAATGAAGTAGTTCAATTGTATCAAAGTCTTATAAAAGTTGTGGGTGATGCACGTGAAGATTTTGACTTTTTTGAAGGTAGAGCATTCGATTTGTCAGCCAAGAATACAAAACAATTCAGGGTAGGGTAAAGCGTCGGAAAATTTATCACGATGAAACGAAAACAGAGAAGGTAACATTGCATTGTTAAAGATGACTTCAGAGTCAACACATACACTGTTATCTTTGATAATCTATTACTTGAATTACGGGAAAGGTGCCGAAAATATGAAGGAATTAACGAAAAATTCTCTGTTTTGATTGATTTGGGGAACTTGAATAATGCTGACATCCGGGAAAAAGCAAAAATTTTGCAAAAAGCATTTAATGAAGATTTGGAGAGTTCATTAGATGATGAATTTATTCATTTCAAAGCATATCTTGAATGTGATCAGAATTTGAAAACAATCAAGCCTATTGAAACTTTCAAGTCTTTCAGAAGTGAAGATCTTAACGCAGTTTTTCCATATGTTGACATTGCTTACAGAATTTTCCTTTCCTTAGCTGCCACAAACTGCAGCGGTGAGAGATCGTTTTCTTGTTTGAAACGAGTTAAAAATTATTTTAGATCAACTATCGGACAGAATCGCTTGAATTCTTTGGCTTTGTTGACTATAGAAGCGGAAATTTTACGTGACATAGAGTGCGATGAAATCATTCGTGATTTTGCGATTCGTAAAGCACGACGTAAGAATATGTGAACATGAACCGACTACCATTTAGGCAACAGACAAACGCAATGAGCTACAAAAGCATTATGTACAACTATCAATAAATATTATGAAAAATGATAGAATTGACTAATTTATCACTCCCAACTTTTTTAATTGTACATATTTTTCTAATGTAAATTCATGAGCGCATTCAAAAAACTCGAGGTCAGTGCATCAATAACTGAAATGGCAAAAATTAGGCTGCTGTCTAGGGCGGCAAAATTGTAACTGCCTAGGGCGGCAAATTGCCTTAATCCGCCCTGATCACACATATAGTATTCACAGATACATATATACGCTTCAAAGTAAGATGGAAAGTAAAAATTGGTATAATTATTATAATGGAGTCATGTGTAGATGTTCACGCAAGTGCGGAAAGTTCGCCTTTCACTTGGGAGTGGCCAGAAACGATTTTTTTTACATATGGATTAATCAGCTCACGATTTCCAGTCTTAGACGACGTATCCTCTGGGTAGCCAAAGAACATCCGTTTGAAGGCGAGCTAAAGTGAGAAATCGAACAGTCCTTCCCAGGGTTGTGCGCTACGTTTGAGCCTTGCCACAAAAAAATGCTCTCAATGAAAAGGAAACAACAGCCTCGGATAAGAGACCCCCCATTTAATGCCAGGGTGGCATAAGAAGATGTCTTTGGCACTACGGTCGATAAACTCAACCTCCATGATGAAGCATCCCCAAATGAATTGAGGCTGATCGACTTCGTTGGGGCCCGAAATATGGTTACCTGCAGTACTCGATTCCAGCATAGGAAAATTGTTCAAACTACCTGGCTATCTCAAGATCGTCCAGTGTTTTGGACGTGCGTATACTCCGCGCTCCTTGCATTGACTCTGACCATTATCTTGTTGGAACGAAGATACGCACTCGTCTGTGTGCAGCAAAAACAAACGTAAAGAAGGTTTGATTTCGATAAGCTGCAATCACAAGAAACAGCTGAATAATTTTCTGCTTGACTTGCACTCCTGCTCTCTGAGAGTACTCATCAACTTTGTATAAAAGAACTGTGGGACGGCATTTCAAGCTCTTTACTTAAAGCTTCAAACGAAACCATTAGCTTTTGGAGAAGGCAACAGAATACAGCGGATAGAAAACATCCTACCTACCTCACAACGTTACAATCGACCACAATTCGTTCGTTATGGGATAGATACTGAGATTTAAAGAGGAAAGCGAGATGCATTTGGAGACAAAAAAGAGAGAAATGCGTGAGTTTCAAGAGCTTAACATGCTGGCCGACAGAAGTAATGCTCGAAAATTCTAAAAGTTCTTCGAAAAGTTGTGGCGAATAACAGAAGGTTTCAAAATCGGATCATACTTTTGTAGAACCCCCAGATGGGAACACTTCTCCATAGTGAAAACATAACGCCAGGAGACGGGGAATCCAATTCCCTAATCGATGACGATGGAACGGACGTTACATTTCCCGACCATGAAGAAGTTCGAATAGCAATTAGCCGTCTCAATAGAAAAACAAAGCGGCGGGGGCCGATGGGTTGCCGACAGAGTTATTAAAATAACGCGAAGCACTGATATGGAGCATGGATATAAGGTTCTATCGAGCGTATTGTGTGAAAGGTTAAAGCCCACAAACCGATTGGACCCTATCAGCTCTGAGAGTATTCGCCGAAGAAACGGGACTAATTGGGACCAAAAAAAAGGAACGTTTGGCGCTCTGCTGTAAACTCGACTATAACCGTGTAAGCTGTGACTACGCCAATAAAAAGAAGAAAGAAGTGTTTAGAGTACGCGAATGTTAAGGGCTCATTACTTAACCTTTTGCCATAGTTCTGATCCGAGAACAATTTTTCACTTCAGCAAGATTACTCATAAATTGACAGACATATTCTGTATAGAGTCTGCAAAAATAACGTATATCTCTATCTAAATTATATGAGAGCTGAGATAACTCGGTGAGCGATTGAAAATATTTTGACCGTTTAATGCCAATCCAATGTCATACGGTCACTTCATATTCCTAAGACATCTTACATATTGATTTATATTTATGGTACAAAGTCAGCCAAATTTTGAGAGGATAAATAGGGCTTCGGGTAGTACCTCCGGATTTTTCCCCTTTTTTGGCATTACGACATTACGAGTTAACTCACAGATTGACCAATTCATATACATACAATATAGTCAACCGGCTAAGGAAAATCTTGGCGTTATATGTAGAAGGGCCAGGAAAGTATTTACTCGATTTTACCCCTTTTGAGCATGCAGACATATTCTTACCAGAAATATGTATATTTTCCTTTAGTACTTACGATATATGCATGGTATAAAGTCAAGCGGATTATTGAGAAACTTTATACCACCTATATACCTAAAGGAACATAATGATGTATTGTATGAAGAAATATATACTTTTTATTCTTATTGAGATATCTTAATTACTGACCGATATGTGCGATGAAAAATTAACCGGTATTTAGAAAATCCATATGTCAAATATGTGGATGCTACTATATGTGGTTAGATTCTACTAATTTTAACACCGAGCACAGCAAGAAAAGACGTTCTATAAGTTTCCTTGTTATATCTTAGATATTGACCGCTTTTTTCTATAAAAACTCAACCATGCACTCCGGTTCACATAATTGGTATCTGGGGCTTGATAAATTATAATCCGATTTCGATCACTATGAGACTCAAGAATTCTATTACTGTGCCTTACTTACAAATCTATATTATATTTAGTTATGCTTTTTCCCCCAGCTCATCTTACAGTTCATGTCCTCTTATAATTTGTTCATGTCGCGCTCCTGCTGGCAATAAAATACATAAAATCTCAATTACATAATGCAAATATGCTAACGTACGACTGTAAAACAAAAATTTGTCAATGTGTCTATGTTGAGATGCTTTCTTTGTTCTTGTACCAAAAAGCATTTTTACAATCTCTTTCCGCCTTTTCGGCTGTCAAAGTTCAGTTAAGCAAAGCATACATCAATAAAGGCGAGACAATATGTGGCTGTTAGAAATTGTAAATAGTTACCACAAAATGCATGCTAAACAAAATAATACTTTTTGCAATCAGCCAGAATACGCAACCAAAATAGAAGGCTGGGAGTATTTTTGTTCCTTATTTCTAGCAGTTTTGCATACCATAAAAAATTCTTCGAAAGGAAAAAGAAAGGTGTAAGGCGACAAATTTTATTTGTAGTATATTTCTTATTGAGTAAAGAGAAAAA
This sequence comes from Bactrocera tryoni, assembly GCF_016617805.1. NCBI lineage: Eukaryota > Metazoa > Arthropoda > Insecta > Diptera > Tephritidae > Bactrocera > Bactrocera tryoni. Next base: position 58,008,640 of record NC_052500.1, on the reverse strand, counting down.
AGTAGAATAGTCTATGGCCAAGTCGTAGCAGGGGTATTGCAAAAGATATTTTACACTCTTAAAAGTATTCTACTTATTTTGCACAAAATTTCACAGTTCCTTTGTTTAGAATTCAGTGCTTTCAAAAATGTCCCTATAAAGTATATGTCTACAAAGTGCTTTTAAATTTATTTCATTCGATTTTAATACCCTGAACAGGGTATAATAAGTTTGGCACGAAGCTTGTAACATTCAGAAGGAAGCGTCGGCGACCTTATAAAGTTTATATATCCGTACAAATGATCAGTATGTTGAGCTGAGTCAATATAGCCATGTCCGTCTGTCCGTCTGTATATACACGAACTAGTCACTCAGTTTTTATACTCTCGCAACAATGTTGCTAAGGAGAGTATTATAGTTTTGTTCACATTACGGTTGTTTGTAAGTCCTAAAACTGAAAGAGTCAGATATAGGGTTATATATACCAAAGTGATCAGGGTGACGAGTAGAGTTGAAATCCGGATGTCTGTCTGTCCGTCCGTCCGTCCGTACAAGCTGTAACTTGAGTAAAAATTGAGATATCATGATGAAACTTGGTGCACGTATTTATTGGCTCCATGAGAAGGTTAAGTTCGAAGATGGGCAAAATCGGCCTACTGCCACGCCCACAAAACGGCGAAAACCGAAAACCTATAAAGTGTCATAACTAAGCCATAAAAAAAGATATTAAAGTGAAATTTGGCACAAAGGATCGCATTAGGGAGGGGCATATTTGGACGTAATTTTTTTGGAAAAGTGGGCACGGCCCCGCCCCCTACTAAGTTTTTTGTACGTATCTCGGAAACTACTATAGCTATGCTAACCAAACTCTACACAGTCGTTTTCTTCAGGCATTTCCATATACAGTTCAAAAATGGAAGAAATCGGATATTAACCACGCCCACCTCCCATACAAAGGTTATGTTGAAAATCACTAAAAGTGTGTTAACGGACTAACAAAAAACGTCAGAAACACTAAATTTTACGGAAGAAATTGCAGAAGGAAGCTGCACCCAGGCTTTTTTGAAAAATTGAAAATGGGCGTGGCCTCGCCCACTTATGGACCAAGAACCATATCTCAGGAGCTACTAGACCGATTTCAATGAAATTCGGTATTTAATATTTTCCTAACACCCTGATGACATGTACGAAATATGGGTGAAATCGGTTCACAACCACGCCTTCTTCCAATATAACGCTATTTTGAATTCCATCTGATGCCTTTTCTGTGTAATATATACATACATTAGGCACCAATGATGATAGCGGAATAAAACTTTACACAAATACGGTATTTGAAAAATATGTAAATGACGTATAATGAAATCTCGATTATCACTTTATCATGCGAGAGTATAAAATGTTCGGTGACACCCGAACTTAGCCCTTCCTTACTTGTTAAGAAATCGTTTTGAAATTTCGCAAACGGCATTTTCTCTTCAAGAAGCAGCTCATTTGTATCTTCCCAAAAGTTGGCATAGGTTATTTTCTAAGATAATAATGTAATATACGAAGAAATTGTTCTGATCGGTTTACTATAGAATATAGCTGCTATACAAACCGAACGATCGGAATAGAGTGCTGGTATGGAAAGCATTTGCATTTGACAAGATATATGCACGAAATTTGGTATAGATTATTTTCTAAGGCAACAATCTACGAAGAAATTGTTCAGATCGGTTAACTATAGCATATATTTTCGCATTTGTCGTGATATCTTCACGAAATTTGACTCGGATTACTGCTTAGGGTAATAATATAATCTCCGAAAAAACTGTTGAGATCGGATTACTATAGCATATAGCTTCCATACAAACTGAACACATAGTTACTAAAAGAAATGCACCTGTGAAGGGTATACTAGCTTTGGTGCAGCCGAAGTAAACATTTTTTCTTGTGTTTTATTTAATTTGCAAACACATTTGCTCCATTTGGAAAAAGCGTTGCTGCTTACAGACAGTTGACTTTGGATTAATGAGTTATATGTATATAAAGCCAACAATAATACTATGTATGTATATGATATTTCCTAAGTGTCAAATGGTAGGAGCGGAAAAAGTTCACAGGAGGTTTAAGGCAGAAAGTGAGTACCATGCTTGGTGCCAATATAAATAGATTACGCAGGTGTTGAAAGATTAGATTGACATGACATTTGGGTACGATTATAATACATATAAAGTTTTATAATCATTTTACTTTATATGTAAGCCTATGATCTTTATTTGATAGGTAGCTCAACACGTCGGGCAATAATTTTATATTGTTTATGATAGGTAAACCTATTTATTGAAATATTAAAATCATATCTTCGTATAGTAAATGCTCTTTAGAACCGTTTATGAGTCTTTAAGTTATTTTACTTTCCCTAACCGTATTCATAATTAAATGTTTTTTGGTGAGTGTGTGTATATTTGTAGTCGATTTCGCAAAGACATATGGTGAATAAGTAGTTCAAATTGTCTCCTAAAATCATAACATAAAAAGCCTGGTGACCTAATAAAGATCAGTATTAACAAATCCACCACCAAGAGCAGTATAAAATGAAAATGATGTAATTGCTATTATTAGAGGGATATTTATGCTTACATTCTCCAATATGAAAATGAAATTTTTTAAAAGTCCGCCAGATTTATCAAATCAATTTCCAGAAATAATATGTGCCCACTAAAGAATATATGTAATCCAGCAATATAGCTGATATTGAAATAAAAATAAATCAAATTGCTCTGTTTTCTCACTAGAATACATCTGCAGCAGTAGAGAAAAATACGTTAGAGAAATTTCCTCTGTCAATTTTAGTAAGAGCAAATAACACTGATCAACAAAAAAATTTTTTTTTGTGTAACAAGAAAAATTTTGTCTGATTTTGTTAGGAATAAGGTCAAATGTAGTAGAATTGGTAGTCTAAAATTTTAGATACGAATAGTTTTATTGTAATATGATTTTTTTTACTTTTATTAAATTATAAATTATTCAAACAAAAATTAAATTATTATCAATGATATAATATTAAAATTAATACTTTATTATGATTTTCTCCTGTATTTCGCGTCAGGGACGTCCCTCTGTAATCCCCAGCAATAATCAGCCAGCATAGTTGGACTCCATTTCCCTGGTATCGTTTTTCTATGGTAAAAATGTCTTGGTGGAATCGTTCCCCGTGCTCATCACTAACGGCACCCAAGTTTGGTGGAAAAAAGTCTAAATGTGAATTTAAAAAATGTATTTTTATCCACATATTGCAGCCTAATGCTTTTTAATTCTCTAGAAGTTCCTCAACAATAGTTTTATAGTCATTTGATCGGTGATTTCCAAGAAAATTTTCAGTGATTTTTATAAATGATTCCCAAGCTGGTTTTTCCAGATCATTGAGGTGGTTTTTAAATATATCATCTTTTATCACTTACTTGATTTGTGGACCTACAAACACGACCTCTTTAATCTTGGCGTCACTGATTTTAGGGATATTTCTTTTAGATATTGAAATCCAGCGCCATTTTTATCCATTGCTTTTACAAAGTTTTTCATCAGACCAAGTTTTATATAGAGAGGTGGTAAAAATATATCTTCACGTAATGGTTCTTCCTATCTCTGCTCTCACATTCACAAAGAAAACAACAAAATTTTGTATACCCAAGTTGCAATCCTAATAAAAGCGCAACAACTTTTAAATCTCAGCAAATTTTCCATTTATGTTCATCATACTGAATCTTTTCTAAAAAAATTTCATTGTTTCATAGGATTCTTTCATGTTAGCACCATAACCTACCGGTACGGAGGGAAGATTATTACCATTATGTAACAAAACTGCCTTTAAGCTTGTTTTTGAAGTATCAATAAATAAACGCCAATTTTGTGTTGTGTTCCCAAAATATTCATAACATCACAGACACTGTTACAAAATATGAAATCAGTATCTTGCGAAAAAGTTATTTTTGTGTTTGGTTGCAATAAATTGTATCCTTTTAATCGAGGTCCTAAAAGTTATCCTTGTTGTTTAGACAAGTGTAAATCACGAACTAAATCATTAAGATCTCCATGAGATAGTAGGTGTGGCGTTTCTTCCTGGAGACAGATAGATGAAGAAGCAATTTGAAAATCAGGATCAGTACTTATATTATCTGTTTTAAAGGTGTTTAGGTAGATACAAAAGTTATCTCACCACAAATGTAACAGAACTTGTCAGGATCATTTTTACACTTTCTTGACATTTTTTAAGCATCACTCCACTCAGCAAACACAAAATGCGGCTACTTTTCTAAAAACTGAAGCACTGAATTAGAAAATAATAAAGAAAAGACGATTAATATTAAACTTTACTGATAAGTGCCGGAACACGGAAACTAGTCCTAATCAAATCAATATACGTATGATTTTGTAGAGAGGTTAGGTAGATGTTTCGAAAGTACTGCTTACTTTTTTTGTTACAAAATTCTGTTGATCAGTGTAATTAAGCCAAACCCAAATATGATATAATATAATATAATAGCAATTATATGTAATATATGTTTGAGTATCATTTTGAAATTAAGGAACCATAAAATAAAACTAAGTTTGCTTACAGAAAAAAAATTGTTATAAAACAAGTAAGGAAGGGCTAAGTTCGGGTGTCACCGAACATTTTATACTCTCGCATGATAAAGTGATAATCGAGATTTCATTATACGTCATTTACATATTTTTCAAATACCGTATTTTTGTAAAGTTTTATTCCGCTATCATCATTGGTTCCTAATGTACTATATATTATACAGAGAAGGCATCAGATGGAATTCAAAATAGCGTTATACTGGAAGAAGGCGTGGTTGTGAACCGATTTCACCTATATTTCGTACATGTCATCAGGGTGTTAAGAAAACATTATATACAGAATTTCATGAAATCGGTGGAGTAGTTCCTGAGATATGGTTTTTGGTCCATAAGTGGGCGAGGCCACGCCCATTTTCAATTTTTAAAAAAAGCCTGGGTGCAGCTTCCTTCTGCCATTTGTTTCGTAAAATTTAGTGTTTCTGACGTTTTTTATTAGTCCGCTAACGCACTTTTAGTGATTTTCAACATAACCTTTGTATGGGAGGTGGGCGTGGTTATTATCCGATTTCTTCCATTTTTGAACTGTATATGGAAATGCCTGAAGGAAACGACTCTGTAGAGTTTGGTTGACATAGCTATAGTAGTTTCCGAGATACGTACAAAAACTTAGTAGGGGGCGGGGCCACGCCCACTTTTCCAAAAAAATTACGTCCACATATGCCACTCCCTAATGCGATCCTTTGTGCCAAATTTCACTTTAATATCTTTATTTATGCCCATCTTCGAACCTAACCTTCTTATGGAGCCAAGGAATACGTGTACCAAGTTTCATCATGATATCTCAATTTTTACTCAAGTTACAGCTTGCACGGACGGACGGACGGACAGACGAACGGACAGACAGACATCCGGATTTCGACTCTACTCGTCACCCTGATTACTTTGGTATATATAACCCTATATCTGACTCTTTTAGTTTTAGGACTTACTAACAACCGTTATGTGAACAAAACTATAATACTCTCCTTAGCAACATTGTTGCGAGAGTATAAAAATGTCATTGAGCATCAATACATAATATTTCATCATCAACGATTACAATTATATATTTTGTGTGCCTCTAAAATTAAAGAAAGTTGCATTTAAATTATTTAAAGAGTATAATTTCGTAAGGTTTCGCATTTTAATTGTTCTTAATATTTTAATGGTTTACTGCTCTGAAATTGAAATTAACAGAAGGATTACAATTAAAGATCAAGTTATAGAATTTGAGTTTTTAAATGATTATGCAATATCCGTATAAAGGGTGAGACAAGCTTTAAATCGATTGAGAAATATTGATTATCATTCCGAAGAACATTGCTTGGCATTTATGTTTTAAGATTATCTTTATCTCAGATGGTCCATTCATTATTTGCTCACCTAAGTATCCGCTCAACAAATTCATTGATTGTTGCGATATATGCGAAGTGGCGCCATCTGGTTGAAACCAAATGTCGTTGAGATCACGAGTTTCAATTTCAGGCATCAAAAGGTCGGTTATCATGGCGCGATAACGGTTGCCTTTGACGGTAACTCTCTCAATGACAATATTTTTGAAGAAATATGTACCGATGATTCCACCGATCCACAAACCACACAAAACCGTTGTTTTTTTTTTTGGATGAAATGGCTGCTCTTGAATCTTCGGTCCAAATGCGGAAATTTTTCTGTTTACATATCCATTGAGCCAGAAATGGGCATCATCGTTGAACAAAATTTGAATCATAAACGTCGTATCTTGTCTATTTGGTAGAATATTTTCCAATAATGAATGATGGTGTTGCGAATAGTATGCTCAGTAGGCCAATTATGCTGAGCATGAGTTGAGGGAAGTGCGCGAAACACATTCTTTACAAAACGTGAATTTTCGTACTAAAGTTGAACGATTCAGTTGTAAGTCCTTCCACCAATGAAAGCAAAAACATGACAGCTTGACGCGGCTCACTCGAGATCTGTCAAAAAATGCTATTAAAAAAGTACCTCTTCTTGAATCACCCGTTAGATATACGTCCGCATTTAATCCCAAATTAACTGTTACAATTATCTCCACTCATGATATATGTAAAACTGAACGCACTGCATTTTGCTGTGCATTATTTCGGATTAAATTGTATCTTTTCGAGCTTTCTTTTTATATTTAAGCTACTTTTTGTCTTTTTGTTTCAGTGATGATTCTTTTAATTCGACGTTATGGCTTACAGCTGCCAAATGAGTAATTTAGTTAAGCCTCCTTTACTTTACCAAGTAATTGCTATGCAAAAGGCACATACATTTCATGTACATATGTATATCTCTTTCAACTCATCACGCGCATACTCTCTTCATTTCTTTTTCATGCTACATACTATGTACGTACGCAGAGGCGTATTACGAAATCTTCGGTGTTATTCTCATGATATTCAACTGAAGCTGCATTACAGTCGTATAATTATCAAGTAATATTTCAGCGTATCTGACTGTGGTCGCTGGCAGCATACATATACATAAGTGTCAACACAAGTGTACATAAGCATATTCGAGTAATTTTAGAATATAAGTGAACGGTCTTTTTCCTCCAGAATTAATACCACATAAACGAGCAGATTTATACAGATAGCAGGATGGAGTCATGTGTAGAAGTTCAAGTAAGTGAGGAAAGTTCTCTGATCACCATTCACTTGGGAGTGGCCAGAAACGATTCTTTTACATATGACTCAAGCAGCTCACAACTTCCGGTCTTTGACCAAGTATCCTCTGGGTAGCCTAAGAACATCGTTCGAAGGCGAGCTAAAGTGAGAAGGCGAAATATCCCCCACATAGGGTTGTGCGCTGTGTTTGGGACCCGCCACGTAAAAAACAGTACCAATGAAAACTAAACGACAGCCTCGGATGAGAGACCCCCCTTTTATTGACGACCATGGCAAACGAAATAAGGACTACAATTTGAGGGCATGCACCTGGAATGGTGCCGCTGCCCAGCTGGTTGATGTTCTCGTGAAAATAAAGGCTGACATCACCGCCGTCCAAGAAATACGATTGACGGGACAAGGACAGGGACGAGTAAGGCCTTGTGGCATTTACAGCAGTGGCCATATAAAGGAGGGCAAATATGGTGTTGGATTCGTGGTGGGAGGGAGACTCCGTCGCTGAGTACTGTCATTAACTCCGGTGAATGAACGTCTAGCTACAATACGCATCAAAGCGAGGTTCTTCAACATATCGCTAATCTGCGCCCACGCCCCAACGGAAGAGAAGGACGATGTGACCAAAGATGCCTCTCATGAGTGCTTGGAGCGCGCTTATGAGAGCTGCCCCCGCCACGATGTCAAAATCGTGCTTGGCGACTTTAACGCCAGGGTGGGCAAAGAAGGTATCTTTGGCACTACAGTCGGTAAATTCAGCCGAGGAAACATCCCCAAATGGGTTGAGGCTGATTGACTTCGCCGGGGCCCGAAATATGGTAAGCTGTAGTACTAGATCCCAGCATAAGAAGATACATCAAGCTACCTGGCTTTCTCCGGATCGAAAAACCACCAACCAGATCGATCATGTTGTGATAGACGGAAGACACGGCTCCAGTGTTTTAGATTGTGTGAAAGATCAAAGCCCACCGTCAACGAACTGATTGGACCTTATCAGTGTGGCTTTATACCAGGAAAATCAAAAAGCGACCAGATATTCACCATGTGCCAAATCTTGGAAAAGACCCGTGAAAGGAGAATCGACACACACCACCTCTTCGTCGATTTATGCCGCGATGTCTGAATTTGGTATCCCCGCAAAACTAATACGGCTGTGTAAACCGACGTTGAGCAACAGTAAAAGCTTCGTCAGAATCGGTAAGGACCTCTCCGAGCCGTTCGATACCAAACGAGGTTTCAGACAAGGCGACTCCCTATCGTGCGACTTTTTCAACCAGCTTTTGGAGAAAATAGTTCGAGCCGCAGAACTAAATAGAGAAGGTACCATCTTGTATAAGAGTGTACAGCTGCTGGCGTATGCCGATGATATTGATATCATCGGCCTCAACACCCGCGCCGTTAGTTCTGCTTTCTCCAGGCTGAAGCAAAAGAAATGGGTCTCGCAGTGAACGAGGGCAAGACGAAATATCTCCTGTCATCAAACAAACAGTCGTCGCGCTCGCGACTTGGCACTCACGTCACTGTTGACAGTCATAACTTTGAAGTAGATAATTTCGTCTAACTTGGAACCAGCGTAAACACCACCAACAATGTCAGCCTGGAAGTCCAACGCAGGATAACTCTTGCTAACAGGTGCTACTTCGGACTGAGTAGGCAATTGAGAAGCAAAGTCCTCTCTCGAGAAACAAAAACCAAACTCAATAAGTCACTCATAATTCCCGTCCTGCTATATGGTGCAGAGGCTTGGACGATAACAGCAACCGATGAGTCGACGTTGCGAGTTTTCGAGAGAAAAGTTCTGCGAAAGATTTATGGTCCTTTGCGCGTTGACCACGGCGAATATCGCATTCGATGGAATGATGAGCTGTACGAGATATATGACGGCATTGACATAGTTCAGCGAATTAAAAGACAGCGGCTACGCTGGCTAGGTCACATTGTCCGAATGAACGAAAATACTCCAGCTCTGAAATTATTCGACGCAGTACCCGCCGGGGGAAGCAGAGGAAGAGGAAGACCTCCGCTCTGTTGGAAGGACCAAGTGGAGAACGACCTGGCTACGCTTGGAATATTCGATTGGCGCCACGTAGCGAAAAGAAGAAACGACTAGCGCGCTGTTGTTAACTCGGCTATAATCGAGTAAGCGGTAAGCATATAAGAAGAAGAAGAAACGAGCAGATTAATTTTTTTTTTTAATAAAGCCTCTACAGTGACATTGTTATCTTTACACATGCACCATTTGGATATGCCTAGCACTTATTTGAATAAATTTTTGTCCTTTTCTATATGGTATATAAACAAATTATCAGCATAACGAGCTGAGTCGATTTAGTTATGACCGTCTGTCTGTGTTCTCCATTCTTTTGTTTTGCGGATATGTGAACTAATCCCTCAGTTTTTATGATATTGATCTTTGCGTCCTTACCTCTCTCACTAAGAAACTGCTCATTTGTGAGAACGCCTGATATCGGAACACTGTAACTTATATCTGGCATACCAACTGTAGGATCGGGATCAAGTGTTTGTACGGAAAATTTTTTCGTTTGAGGCGATATTTTCAGGAAATTTTCTATGATATCCAAGGCAATCGTGCGAGTTCCGAAGAAATTGATGAACTACAGCAAAGTGGCCGATAACAGTTCTTGTAAGGAATCGTTGTATTTGTGAAGGATATTATTGAAAACAATATTATTCTAGGTAGGTTATGAACGAAACAATTGAGCTTTATAGAAATTATAGGACAGCTGTCCATTTCGTTAGGTAGACAATTGTATTTCAGAAAAATGAATTAGATCTGAAATCAGATATGCGCGCTTTAATTGTATCCACTTTGGATTATTGTACGGTGATATTGCAGAGTAGTTTAGCCGAACAACCCTGGATCGGCTTCAAACAACGTTTAATAGTATAGTGGATAAGGCGCAACCTAAAATATGCTGAACAGTAAGCATCAAAGATCCTATTGCTACCGTGGAGCATATTATCGAAGAAGACACGAATGAGCCCATCTGTGATTGTAAAAAAAATTAGATTTTTTATTTTTTATTATTAGTGTGCCCATCCATTCTGTGAAAAAATTTTCAGAAGAATGTTGGCAATGATAAATCCGGATTAAAGCTCTCACGACTTTGTGCAATATGGTTCTGATTGTGTCTTCACCAGCTCTGAACGGGTATATTTTTAGAAGTTTTTAGCTACATATTTTTCAAAATGCTAGAAAACTGATCTTAACGATTTCTCATAGCTAAAATAAAAAAAAATGATAAAAAGAACATTGGTAAATATTGACAAATTAAATCCACTTAACTAAAATAATATTACTTTGTACTTTTCAAAATTAATTTATCAGAATTGATTGTTTTGAAATTCTATATATGACAGAATACTGGGGATACTTGTATAAGATTTCCTTTTATAGAATTACTAGCTGACCCCGCAGCCGTTATCCTGCGTAAAATTATGTGTTTTGAAATGAAAACAAAATTAAATTTATAATTTTTTTTTTCAATGTAACGCAGCTTGATAAACAAGATTTTTTGTTTTCTGTTCCGATGTACAGAAAAGATGGTTTTCCCATTCGTGAATACGCCACGTATATCTGACCGTGTGAAAAACATACCATTTCCAAATTTATGCCACACGCTATGCGACTATCCTTGTGTCCTCTTGATTGTCATCTCTAATGCAATTTTCACTGGAAACGGAATACGTTTGAACTGAAATGGCAAATCGTTAGAACTCAAAGGAATTCTTAGAATCATGCATTCTGCCCCTTTGTATTCTATAGCGCAGATTGCTGAACATAATAACGACAGATACAACTTTGAGACGCAAATGATGCGGTGGCATACCAAGCCTGACCAAAGAATTTAGAAATTCCACTAGATAATTCACGGCATCGTCTTCATTGTCAAGACGATCGATCGATTTGTATGAGTGCAAGTCTACCGGAATTTGACTTTAAATCTTCCAGTTTAAGTCAACAACATCGGTATGTTTGGCAGCCAACATTGCGCGTGCACTTAAGGAAAAAGGAATCGTAGTTACGATAATTTGGCCAATGTCCGAACATTCGTGATGAGTTCATCTTTTGTGAATTGATAAACGACAGATGGAATTGATATCCAACCACCGGAATTGATCCATTTCCAATTTTTAGACGCGGATTTGAAGGTTGATATGTCGAAATGTGTATCGCGAAAAGTGTGCGAACTTCATTTTCATTCCAGTAATTAACATGTTCCAGCAATTGTAATTGCTGGCTTACTTCTCCAAAACTTGCACACACCGCACCATTCACTGTACGCAATGACTCAAATAAAGTTGAACCGCGTTGAATCAATAGCAATCGAAGGTAGAAACAATCGTCGTTTTTCGGGTGAATTGTGTAAATTCGTCCTAATGCATTAGTTGATTACACACCTGGATGTGCATCTACTGGTTGGCCTTGTTTCTGCGCTACTATTTCTTCGACGATGCATTCCAGGCATAATATCAAGGTATTTCCGAATAGAGCAATGTTCTCGCAAACGGATCACTGACTAAAGTTGAGAAAAAAAAATCGTAAATGTTAGTTTTGTTTCTGGCGGTACTTCCACTGGCTGTACTGTATTCTTTGCGTTGAAACACACTCTTTAGCCATTCTCCAAATTAACTGCCAGACGCACAACAGTCGGAAAACGTTCATGAATTGCAAGAGTAAATATCCTACAAAGCGCTTTGTTGCAGTTCACGTATGGACTGTATCGTTCAAGATCAAGAACCACCATGTTGCTTCCTTTGGTGGGATAATTACAAACGTGTTTTACCGATTACACCAAATTGCAATACTCAACAATGATATGAGTTTTGAATGTGCATTAGACAATAATGGTGAATATAGCACGATCCGTGGGATATCAACTTCAATATTCACTCTTCTAAATTAAAAGATAAATGTTCTGCCATTTTCGTCTAGTGAGCGACCCCGATATCCATTACTTCAAGTTTGCGTTTCCGAAAGAAAAGCACGTGGATAGTGTTTCGTGCATTTATTGTCAGACATACAACCCGAAGTGGGACTGTGGTGTCCGCAAGGTCCATGAACCATATTGGTTTTCACCATTTGGTATAATACTGTATCTTTCTCTGCATCAGGAATTTCCGCAGAAATGATTTCATCAATTTGATCTGGTTTAATCACCATCTACCGTCCAAAGAAGAATGTGTGCGTGCGGCAAACCTCTCTTTTGTCACTCAATAGAGTACATCTAGCATCTGACTGGACCATATATACTATACATACGTTGCTTCAAGATAAAGTCCATCAAACATTGCAACTGTTGTTTGAAAAGTCGTGCTGTGACATCGTGACGATCGCTTGCTGATTGACCGCGATTCATAATTCCGCAAATATGTCATCGCATCCTGGGAGTTCTTCTTGCCTTGCTATATTTGCGCGACCTCTTCATGGCTTCGTAACAAATTTCAATCAGTAATTGATCAATCTGTGTGAAACACACTTACATTTCACTGAATAATTTTCAATAATTTTTCTTTTGAATAGCCGGTATAAAAAAGCAAGCGACCAAAATTTAACGATTCAAATAATTTACAAATCAAAATATTGAAAAACAAAACAAACAAAAATTGAAAAAAATTTGTATGGAAAAAAGTTACTTTTTGGAATTTTCCAGTTTTCCGACTTTTTCTGATGAAAAGTAAAAGGTATTTTTATTTCTACCTTCCCCGATTCACAACAAACAACCTCTGAAAATTCCACCAAGATTGGTGCAGCCGTTCTCTTAGCGTTACTAAAAAACAAACATTGATTCGTTTGTATGGGAAAAATAAAAGGGCTCTTTTTAGGGGTTTTCCGGCAATCATTCGAATTTTTTTCGCCATAAAAACTATCCTTGAGCCTCAACGAACATTTTAAAGAAAGAATTGGCGAAATTGGTCCAGGCGTTTTTGAGTTATGCGCTTACCAACACATTTTGCGATTCATTTTTAAATGTACATACATACATACTTATGTACATATGTACATACATACATATATAAGATGTATAAGATAAGATAAGATAAAATCTTATTTTTCGCATTTGAAAGTCAATTTCAGAACTTACATATCTATGTATGTATGTATATTTACGGATATATAAGAAAGTAGACAGATTCAAAATCAACTCCTGTTAATAAATTCTTCAACATATACGCTTGTAATTGCATTACATTGAGAACTGCCTACATTAGCGTGTCTAAGTCACTCAGAAACCTGAAGTAATTTACAGCCGAAATACACGCTCACAAATAAGAGTGTAGCAATTGAAACCAATGGCATTTGCACAGGCAACAAAGCACAAATGCATATGTATACTAACAAAGTGTACAAAGTTTAAGCACTGTTGCCTAATATATGACTAAAATGTGTAGACCACGCCCACACGAGCTCACATTAGCGAACACTTCTAACTCCGGGCTTTGCACTACCGAATTCGTAACTAAATCACATATATAAGTTAAGCTGCAATGGCCACCCTCGTCACAGCCCTGTTCTCTGATGCATTTTTAGTATCATGAGTATAACACACTTAACAGCATCGCCAACACTTGCAGAGCAGGAGCGCATTGATTGCTGGGAGAGAGATCACTCTGAGTTATAATGAAGAGTTGACAAACAGTTATTGATTTAATTCGAATGTCAATAATAATCACTACAACAATGGAGAGAGAGAAGCGGTAATCCTAATCCTATACGTATTGATTTTGTTCTGATTAGATCTTGGTGGCAAGCGGAAGAAACAACAAAAGACTAAGGCAAATAAAGTAGAATGTTAATTTAATAAACCAATAAAGTAATATAATTTAACTTATATACATAGCATACGATTGTCTTGCGGCTTATAAGCACATACATTAACGCCACAGAGCGTTCGCGTGATCGCTCGTTTAGTTGGATTGCCTAAAAGGCTGCCTCACGTTCACACATATACAAGTATATAGCGAATATCGAGGGAAATCACACTTTAGTAAAATGAAAGCTCACGTACATATAAAAACTTACCTATCCGTATTAGCTTGAAATACAAGTATTATTTAGAAAGAATAATTTTTATTTTTCTGTATTGCAAAATGTATTTATTTTCTTGCCTATCACAGCCAGCTGCACTTATTAGCGTCGCATTAAGTAATATGTTTTACTCTATCGCGTGCATTACTGTTATCAAAAAACCAAATTCATTTGATTTTTACTACCATAGTTACACTTAGCTCTATTAATGGCAAAATTGTAGGTATATAGTCCAGCCTCTCTGCTTGCACCTAGTTGAAAATAATGGGAATACAGGTGCATTTTTGTTTTGTGTTTGCATCATATCCGCTTTAATTTTCCGAGATATTTATAAAAAAACTAGTCACTTTCTACTTTGAAATTCCATGAGTTGTATGATTCTATCTATCTATTTTGATCTTTGTCATAAATAAGGCAAAAATTGAAGTTGTTCTTCAAATAAAAAAATTCCAGAATTCCAAGTTTGTAATTATTATTAAATTTTTTGCGAAATTGGAATAGAATTGCAATTTTTGAAATATATTGTCTTTTGTTATAAAATAATATGAAATTGAATGTGTAAGGTACAAAAGTCCAGGAATTGATGTAAATTACTAAGTAAAATATACTTATATAGCTATTGTGTTGTATTTGTATACCCTTCAACAGGGTATATTAAGTTTGCAAACTTTTTATCAACATCCAGACAGAAACATCGAAGTCTCTATAAAATAGATATATAACAGTGGCACATTCAGAGGGAGAAATGGGGGAAATCTCTGATATGTTCGACTGATAAATTTTTCGAGGTTTATCCTCCAAGTTTTCTAACATAGAAGAACTAGTAACTGAAAAAACAAGGAAACAGCCAGAAAAGCAACGATACTCACCGCATATTTTACAGCGAAATCGAGGACAAAAAGCTGAGGAACATTTCAATCCATTTAGACACGAAAAAATTAGCGGCAGAACTGAAAGTTGACGAACAAAACCCAAGAATCTGCGGCCGACAAACAAAAAATACTACAGGGTCTCAGTGTAAATTCATCTGTTGGACACAATCGGAGAAAATTTGAAGACGCGCCTTTTTAGAGAAGTATTGGATGGCTTTTAACTGAGTTTTCTGCATCCATTTGAAAACCAAAGAAATGGAAAATAGTATTGACTGATTCATAGATAGATTCAAAGGCTTTTTGGATAATGACAACGTCGTGTGACGTTTGAAGCTCAAAGGTGCACTTCACTGGCAGTGCCATTGGGGGGCAGAAACAAAGTCAAAAGACAACAAGTTACCAGCCACTGCATTGGAAACGTTGAAAAACTGCAATGTAGACCTATACCTCATAATTCATAAATGAATAAAACCAACACAATCTAACTGAGCAGAATTTCGCTGTTGTCTATTGGGCCTGTTGATGACAGTATAGTTGCCTTGTTTATAGGTTTGGCGGTCGTCGAGTACATTTAACATACAAAGGTAGCACCATTATCATCATTTCAATAAAAAGTAGTTTTCGCGTAATCTAATTTTTAATTTAGCATGCTATAAGCGAACTTGGGCGTAAAATACCATCACGCAGAACTTATAAGGCAAACGAAGAAGGCACACACACGCCCATAACTGAAAATATTTTACTGAAATCGTATAATGTACTTGCATCAAATAAAAATGTCACTTTTTGAGGTACATTAGTAACAGCGATTAAGGACAAGTGCTCGGATATAAATATTATTTGCATTCACAGCCCTTTCTGCAAGCTGCAAACACACATACGAATATTGAATTATCCCGAAAGGTTAACGACAATTCTTTATGTGATTTTCTTTGTTTGCTTTTAGCGAAGAAATCGAATGCTTTAACGACTTGTTGCCTTTTCAAACAGAAAACATAATTTCCATCTTAATGCTTTTGCATACTACTATGCTTTACTACTATATCTACTTTGTTGCAGAAAATTTAAATTTTATTGCATACTTTACAACGCCCGACACATATGATATGCTACGTAAGCGCAAATGGTGACAAATATAAAATATTATTTTAACGTATGTGTGTAGTCTTCCAAGTTCATATACTGCTAGTATGAAATTTCATTTTGAATATATGTAAGTACATCTGTTTTACTATGATTTTAAAAAAATATACATAGTGAAACTACAGGTATGGGGCTTCAGTGAAGTATTGACCGCATTCAACCCATTTTAGACAGGGAGGCATATTACTATCAGAATAGGATTCTATCTGAATTTCAATTATATATTATATCTGACACATTGACTCATATTTGCGGTAAAAAAGTCAACTGTATACACTGAGGCCCATATACATCTAAGGACTTGAACAGTTTTTGTTGAGATTGGACAGTTTTTGGTCATAAAGTGGTATACTCTAAAGGTATTTCCCGTGGAAATGTTTATTCTTTTATATTAATTGCTTTTTGATTTGTACACGCGAAAGGAAAAATTCAGATGGGATTTAAAACTGTTGGAAGTAGGCGTAGCTATAGCCCGATTTAACCCATTTTCACACAGCAACATGAAAATGGGAGACATTCTTCTCAAAGATACCAAACGTGGTTGATATTAGGGGTAAATAGATTAAGAGATATGTACATGAAGCTTATTTGAGGTTGGGTCCACATCCACTTTTTCAAACCTCTTTGTCCACTGGTGATCCTCACTACTACAATTCTCTATGCCAAACACTCGGATTTCGGATATTATGCTCTGTATCAACAGGTTGCAAGAGTATAAAAAATGCAAGTTATAAAAGCAATTCTGATAAAAGAAATGGTTAAATAAAAATATAGTTAGAAATCAGCAATGCAAATTAACTAGACAGAGAAGTGGATATTTTTTTTCTTTATTTAAGCCAAGTTTCTAATGAATATTAGGGTTAGTAAAAAAGATATTTGAAAAGTTTACCTGAGGCTTGTTTTTTCCCAATAAATTGTCATCAGTAACTCTTCCTGAGGAATAAAACATAAAATCGTTAACACATTCTTAATCTGGAAAACTTTGGTTTCAAAACAAGTCGGCTGGAATATTTCTGTGAATGTAATCTTGCTAAAAATATTTTCATAAACTAATTCTGTTATTATTTCACTCAAATCGAATAAGTATATCTTTAAAAGCTTTATTTAACGTTGCAGTGATATTTATACATATTTTTAATCAGCCCGTTTCTGTTTTAGTATTAGTTAAACAATCCCATATTGAAAATATTATTATTATTACTTTTTCCAGACAAGGAGAAAAGTAAATAGGCGCGAAAAGAAGCTTAACATTTTTCTTTTTGTTTTCTTTTGATTTCTTTTTAATTTCATCCTCTGCTCCCTCAACTTTCAGCTAAAAGTCGCACTCGAGTTGAAAACGTACAGTAATTTAATTTGTACAAAAGCCAATGTATAAAAAAGCAGTTAAGTTTCTGTGTATTCAAAAAAAGGAAAATCAGTAGAAGAGGAACATGGATTTAATAATGGAAAATTTAAGATGCGTAGAAGAGCAGGGTAGAAGAAAAGCGGAGTTAGAAAGAAATATACAATTTATCAATCTTTACCTCTTTCATCATCTGTTATAACTCTGAAGTAACGCAAAAGCCTTCGCTAAATTTCAATCTGCTGAAATAAAGATCAAGCTCCTTGCATCTCTCTCGCATTTCTCGCGTCTGCATTCAGCTCAGGCTAGGTCACTGTGATTTTTATGTAAATTGTATTGTTATTGCAAAACTATATCCGCATATGACTCTTGTGGCGGCAAACAACGTCATGGCATGTGCGTTCTTGCGACTGACTCCAGTTCAATGTATTGTGGTTGCAATGCTATTTTTAGCAATTCCTTTCCCCTGACTTGTTTCACATCTTCAACCTTAACTAGCATAGCTGTTCACTTAAGCTGCAGCAAAAAGGTAAACATTTCAATACTCACCCATCTACACATTATATATTATATGCACATTCGCAGTAGCTATTAAATTTATCTATACAGTGTTTAGCATTTCCTAGATAGAATAAGAATGCAAGTAGCTAGATAAAATTTTTGTAGTCAAATTGTGGGGTCTACGAATAAACTAAAAGAGTGTTACAGACAAATGCTTAAGGTAGAACTAAGAAGTGGTTAGCTACCACAAAGCGGCAAGGGTATCCTCTTCGATTTGCTGTAATATAAACAAAGAGCTTCAAGCAATTTCAGGTACATAGCAGTGTGGTAGCTTTTGTGGTTTGAATTGCTTTTGTGGGTATCGTGGTTTACTTTTAGTCAGCTATGTCTATGTGCATGTGCTCAGATAGGTATAAAGTCCTCCAAAGCAAAGAGAAAGTAAAAGCTATGTAGACTTTTGTTTGTTATTTTTTCTTTTTTGCTTTAACGTTAACGTTTAACAAGTTTCCTTGAATTTTCAACAGTGCTTGCAATATTCTTCAATTAAAACTATTTCCATTTAACTTTTAGAGAACTAAGAAATTTTTATTCGTATCACCATAGCCGATCAAATCTTAAATATTTTGACAACTCATAATATCAATTCGCAAAAATATATATTCGAATCACGTGAATGACATGACATCTACTTTCAGGTAGGCATCACATCAGCAGACTGCAGCTCCTTCAGCTCCTTTCACATAAACTTTTTATTTTAACCTCACAAATGACAATATATTATATGACGTCACATCATACGCATGTCATGATATGATGATAAAACATATGACTTATACGCATGTGATGATAAAACATATGACTTAAGTAGTCTGATAACTCATCTCAACACATTTCAGCATAATACATTACCTCTCGTTTCATCACAATACTTGGCAATAGCTCATCACATCAAAAAAGACCTCAGATTTAGATTTGTCGGTTATCGTTTGGAAAATCTTTGCATCTTTCTATTTGCTTAAATACGCATACATATAACTTTGCTTAATTCTACTTTGATATAGTCGGCTTTGATTAAATTCTACTTCTATCCTTGGGTGCTTGTTACATACTTCTAGAGTGTTGGCATGAAAGCGCTTGATAATTCGTATTAAAATCAAATGACACCAAGTTTTAAAAGCAACTAATATTGCAAACTGCTGCGAATTGGCCGCATCGATGTTTATTGTTTTTATTGTTACAGCGTATCGTATAGATTGAATATGTGCATATATGCCTATGATACTTCAGAAATATTGATTTGATGCTTGTACTAATACGCAACAAATGAGAAGATACCGAAAAATACACAGAAAGAGCACACAACACACATATAGGTTAAATTTGGTTAAAATTATAGAACATATTTAATGGCTTTTCGGAAGCAATTAAATCAAACAATAGCAAGAGCAATAACAATAGTAAGAAATATGAGCTTTACTTATATCATAGAAATTGTTGATGGAACTATAAATTAGGTGGGTAAGTGTGAGATATAAGTGGAGAAATATAAATGTAGGGAAAGTTGTTTTGATTGAATTTCGAAGCATTTAACAAAAAACTTTAGTTAAGTTAACTAGAAAATAAAGCTTTATTTAAATCATTTAGAAACATCGCAAAAATACTTAGAGTTAGGCTTAAACCACATTTAGGTTTTCTATATCGTCACCGAAAATGCAATATAACGTAACATCTTTTTTCAAAAGTTTACAAATGAAGGAAAAATGATATAATAGAAACCACACATATTGAAACAAAAGGAGTGTTTTGGTTATAAAATGGTTATATATTAGACAGCGGAAGCTTAAAAGTTTTTGATACCTATACGTAATATGATGTATCCAATTGATGATACATTGTTCTGCATTTTAAGTGATGATATATAGTATATTATTCTAAATGTACCGATGTACTTTCAAACATCTTTTATCAGAACGGGACAAAAAACTAAAGTTAATAGAAATATTCTATATAATTCTTTGATAGGACATATTATGTAAGAATATGGTCCCAATATCCTTTAACGGAATACTGACTCATTAATTATAACTGGTTATGTGATGTTTGAGTTTGCATTCTAAAATCATTTTATATCATATAACTTTTTCCATGTAAAAAAGATAGAATTTTTTTACATTTTGCATTAAGCAACTAAACCTGCAACTTTCGAAAGGGTTCTTCTAATATAAAAATTGTATTGATACTTTTTTCATAAATTTTTTTTTTAAGTTATGAGTAGTTAAAATAAACATCTAAAGACCGGAGCATCCATAGAAGATTTGTACATTATGTGTTGCCTTTGTTGTCATAACGGCAGAAAATATTCTTGAAGTAATTTGGAGGATGGAGTCAAGTGTAGAAGGTCACACAAGTGAGGAAAGTTCTCTGATCGCCATTCACTTGGGAGTGGCCAGAAACCATTCTTTTACACATGGCTCAAGCAGCTCACTACTTCCGGTCTTTGACCAAGTATCCTCTGGGTAGCCTAGGAACATCCGTGTAAAGGCGAGCTAAAGTAAGAAGACGAAACATCCCCTACATAGGGTTGTGCGCTGGGCTTGGGACCCGTCACGTAAAAAGCCCACAATCCAACGCAGGCTTGCTCTTGCCAACAGGTGCTACTTCGGACTGAGTAGGCAATTGAAAAGTAAAGTCCGCTCTCAACGAACAAAAGCCAATCTCTATAAGTCGCTCTTAATTCCCGTTCTACTATATGGTGCAGAGGCATTGGCGATAACAGCAACCGATGAGTCGACGTTGCGAGTTTTCGAGAGAAAAATTCTGCGAAAGATTTATGGTCCTTTGCGCATTGGCCGCGGCGAATATCGCATTCGATGGAACGATGAGCTGTACGAGATATACCACGTCATTGACATAGTTCAGCGAATTAAAAGACAGCGGCTACGCTGGCTAGGGCATGTTGTCCGGATGGACGAAAACACTCCAGCTCTGTAAGTATTCGACGCAGTACCCGCCGGGGGAAGCAGAGGAAGAGAAAGACCTCCACTCCGTTGGAAGGACCAAGTGGAGAAGGACCTGGCTTCGCTTGGAATATCCAATTGGCGCCAGGTAGCGAAAAGAAGAAACGACTGGCGCGCTGTTGTTAACTCGGCTATAATCGCGTAAGCGGTGTCTACGCCAATTAAGAAGAAGAAGCAGAATTTCGAGGGATGGTGCCGAGTTGAAAGTCCTTGGCTGGATAGAAATACAAATCCGTTCCGGTTACTTAGACCCGACTGTCTAGGGAACAGATTATGTGTTACTCATACGACTAGGTGTACTATGTGAATACAGTATAGATGATGCAAAACTTTAACCCCGTACGACTTTTAAAGAAGTGGTTGCATGAAAAAAAACAATACCTCATGCTTGAAAGGTAGAAAATTTCATACTAAAATATTACTATCTCAAAGTTCACGATTTATTTGTTATGGACTAAACTTTATTCCAAAAGATCAAAAAATTCCATATAAAATATTTAGGAAAAGTAAAATTATTTAAATATGATAGAAATTGGATACGTTTATCTCAAGACAAAATCTAAACATTGATGGAAATTTTCAAATAAACAAAATTTGTTTGGGAAACAACTCCTACCTCCATACCTAATTACTTTTCATTTCAAAAAAACGACTGAAACATGTTGATGACAAGTGAAGTCAAGCATACAATTTTGACGAGCGTTCACACAAATACAATGTGCAAAAAAACACAATGAAAGTATATTTTTCGCATACTTATAAATATTCAGTTGCATTAATTGTATAGACATTTATAAACGATACATAGCTAAGTATTAGACCATAGTTACATTTAATATGGACACGAAAAGTAAAAATAAATGGAATTGTTCTTACAATGCAGATAATGTTTGCGTTTATTGATCGTAAACCAAAATCATTCTAAGCAGTACAAATCAATTATCCAATATCAAAATTAAAAATTAAAAATGTCACATAAAATATTGGTCCTATACTAAAAGTTATTTCAAATGTGTTCATTAATACGTCTCAAAATCACATATGTATATTTGAAAACGTTTTGCTAATACATACAAATCGACTATTTATATTAAGTATGAAACTAATTAGACAATAAAAATTTGGTATCTAATGAATTCTAAGAGTTTGATATTTGATTTGCGAGAGGAAATATAGAACCGTTGTCTTGCTTTCTTCGAATTTGCAGCTACGGCAAGCGTTAATATATTACGTACCCACTTTTAACTCATGCTCTCCAAACTGTAACATAAGTCTGTATATACTTTTCCTGAACCTATGTAATAAGTCATTAGTTTTTATCTTTCATAATTTGCCATATCTGTTTCGCTAGCCTGCAGTTGGTTACAGATTTACGTGTATTTTGAGCTACATATATGTTAAATATTGCATTCATCTCTCTCTTGATCGTTCCTAGTTCACACGATAAAATTAAGAAAGTGAGCTTAAAGCCTTCCAAAATTTGTTTACTACGCTGATCTTTTATATATGCGTAATACTTCCAATTGGAAGATTTTAGCAGATTTCAGTAGACAGGAAGATATAGAGATATCATGATTCTCGAAGTATACCTGCACCACAATTGAATTTAGACCCGTCAGTACAGATTGAGATTGTATTCTCCTCTACTACTTATCCTCTTATTCATTCGCGCTTAGAGCGTATTCTGATCTGGAGTATTAATATTATATATAAGAATCCAACCTTGGGAGAATATAGTGGTATTTATTGAAATAAATTAAATGCTGCTTCAGAATTTCGCTATGTCCATAACTCTCAATATTCATTTTCCAAATGAGCTTTTTATGTATCTCGCCCCCCAAATGTTTTGGTAAGGGGAACAGAAAAATTGTGGTACCATGGAATGTGGAATGTAGAAGTTGCGGTAACATAGTATAAGGTTAAACCTTCGTAAAGGTATTTCCATAATTTCAATGATTGTGGAAGGAAAAGGCCTGGTACTATTAATACTACATCGATTGTATAAGATATTGCTTTATCTCCTCCTCCATTGAGTTGAAATTCAGTGCAACCACCCATAGAAGAGAGGAAAGAACTCCAAAATGTTGATGTCGCTGAGTCGTGGAATGCTACGTAGGTTGCCTTTATATTAAGAACTAGAGAACAAAACACAATTTTAATTATCAAAAATCGCTTTATTGTTTTTAAAATAGTCTCCATCTATCAAGCTTTTGCTTGAATCAATTTTCGAAGCATTTTGGCCACTCTGATTGAGGTATCTCCAAAACATGCGAAAATGTCGAAAAACGTTTACCCATTAGTTTATCTTTTTGTAAAGGAATAAAAAGAAGTCATTCGGTCCCACGCCAGAACTATACGGTAGATGACCCACCACATTGAAGGTTTAAGTACTCAAAAATGCAAATTTTATGTCGATGTTTGAGAGCGCGCATTATCGTGGTAAAGAGTTATCCATCTTCGACGATCGGTTTTCCTAATTTCTTCAAAGACAACTGGCACAGAAATGATTGTGTAGCACTCAGTATTTAATATTCTGCATTGTTTTAGTAGTATGTTTGAGATATGTTTGGTTATTCCCAAAAAACAGTCAACCATTTGCTTTAAAGTATCACGATTTCATAGACGTGTATTGAAGCACCTTATTGTTTTTACACATTCGACATTCGCTTTTTTTTTGGGCGGTCAAATATTTATTACTATCAAATATTCATGAATAATTAAATGTATGCTGGTCCCATTAATGCCATGACTATACTAATTTTGCTCATAAACATCGATTGGAACCATCTGCACATTTATGCCGCTCTGTGTCAGATATTCAATAATCGTGCTCATCTCTGTGTTACTAAGAGCTTTTTCTCTGTCCAGAAAGCTAGTCATTGTATATTGCCGGAGGTTTAAATACGTTTCTATTGTATTTAATACCTCGTGTAGGGCAGTTTCTGTTGATGGACCCTTTATGTAGATTTTGAATTTATTAATATGTTACGTTAGCCATTGGTTCTTAAGGGCGTCCCAAAATTAACGCATGAATTGGACTTGCCACCATTTATGTAGTAAAGTGTTGATAACCGTAAAATTAGCTGCTTGTTTAAGTTTAGTAAAAATGGAACATTACAGGATAGAACAACATGTCTTTTTTTACTTAGTAATATTTCAAAAATAATGAAAGCTAGACGCTCGCAGTTCGAAAACTTCCTATAAATTATCGGAATAGTATTTTCACCTTGTCAACTAGGAATATTAATTGAAAATGCAATTTAAATCTCTTGCCTGTCTTGTATATTCACAACCTCACAAAAGTGTATTGAATTAACTGCAACTCGGCTCTGGCGACAGCTGTTCAACTTTCTCAAGTTTCTGCATGACCCGCCGCACCCGCACAGATGCCTAATACTCATCATGCGCAAGTACATGTAATAAGTACTCGTAAGTGAATTTAATAATTAAAGCGCGATTCTTGAAAACTAGGAAAAACAGTGGAATATTAAGCTCTATAGGTAATCATAGAGGGAATGAAATTCAAATTAGCAGAGAAGATGCATATGACAAAATTTTAAATAACTTATTGATGAAGCTTTCCCTGCGCTTTACATCTTCATTTCGGAAGGCTGGAAAAACTAGTTCTATGAGTTTAAACAGCAGGCAAGTATAATGTAAATCTTAATTAGCCGTCAATATGTTGATATTCCTCTTGTGTACCTGTTTCCAGTATAATTTAACTATACTAACTTCTTCTATAATATAATTTAACCCCTGTGCCCTTATTTCCACAAACGAATGCTCAGGTTCACACAGGAAGCAAAGAAACGCTCATTCATTTGTGTCATTATCGCGCCGTAGAAGCGGATTTCAACAGCTGCCAATTAATTACAAAATATCGCAGGTTGGCTGAGCCACCCCCCTCACTTCTGGTAACATTAAAAATTATCATGTTTAGTTGGACATATCGTCACCTGAAATGTAAAATAACGTAACAACATTTTCGGAAATTTACAGAGGCATGAATGAAACACGAAATAAAATGGAACATGAGTGAAACAAAATTTTAGTATTGGTTAAAACTAGTTCATATTTGATCGTAGAACCAGAAAATGTTGAACATATTTAATATTATGTATGTAATTTGAAGTAGTGAAGCGTAATCAATAAGACATTCATTTTCGAATTTTTTGATGATACGTTATTTTGCATTTCAGGTGACGATATGTACTTTGGAGTTATTTAAATAGGTTCGAAGACAGACGGCGAAATTTTTACAATAAAAAAATTTTCCATTAAACGTAAGTACGCGAAACTGAAAAAGAATTGCAAATGTGAAATCTCTTCATACCTTGTCCGAAAATGTTGCTAAAAGCCTTGTCAAAGCTTCTTATAAGACTTTATTTTTTTGCTACGGGCAAACTTTGGTTGGTTAGTTGAGAAAAAAGGCATATGAGCACCAGACGGCAGGCGTACTTGAACCGTTATTAGGCATATTGGACTCCAGGGTGGTAACCAAGTTAAGGCTTATCCAGCAACTCAGTGGATTTGGTAAAACCCAGGCTTTTTCCGCCACAGCTGCCCAATATCTCTCAAGCTGGAGCATTGAGAGCCATTGAGTATGTCTCGTGTCATTCATCTGAAGGCTGGCCATTCGCATCCTGCCCAGTCCACCGAATCCCCGTTTCCCATTCTCTGTATACTGAGACCTTAATGAATCCTACGGTAATACTAAGTTCCGTTTCAACGCCTACTTATAGAGCTTTTGCACATCTGGTCTGTCTAACATCAATACTACCCCAATGTAAATTTGTTGCATGCACTGTAAGACTAAGGTGTTTCTCAAAGTTTCATTGATTCAAATTACTCCTGAAGAAGCTTAATGGTATGTAGCAGCTTAAGAGAATTGTACCCCGAGCGGACCAGCCCGTCTGTCTTTGATATTAACCGAGTTACCTACTGAGAGTTCAGTTATTGCCTGCTTTCATAACCAAAAGCAATGAAACATCGCCAATAACATGTAGTCTTAATATCAAGTTAGCTAGAAGATTTATAAACTTGCTGGTTTGAGCAGAGGCATTTAGTTTGAAGCGACTTTCTGTGTATGGATAACTAGAGAAATAGCATGCCCCTGATTCTATTTCACTTCCAAATCTGTTGGTTAATTCGTTGATTTCGCCATTGGATCAGAAAAGTGCAGAACCATTGGTTAATTTTTTTCTACTGGGGAATAAAAACGTTGTGTTTAGTTCCTCAGTGATCTCCTTTTCTCGGTCGCACCGCTAATTCAGCTCGTTTTTATTAGCAAGATGGAGTATGATACCAGACCCATTGTAACGCTGAATCTGGCTCCAATAACTAAAAATTATGAGAAGGCTGGCCGATAGGATTAGCTGCTTAATTGAGAAAGCCATAAACAATCCATATGAAAGGTTCGCGGTTTCAAGCTGGACGAAATTAATCAAAAGAGTCGGTCTAAATCTTTGTTTTTAATCTTTATACCTAATACAATTATCTCCGGCTCTCCATATTCGGAGATAATTGATTCTCTATATTCAGAGTTAATTGTATTAGATTCATGAATTCTTCTAAAAATCCACCTACGATTAAACCAATCCTATTTTTTTTTGCTAAACAGTGTTTCTTACTAATGTATATTTGAATTTTAAAGATATTATAATTTAAAATAGAAATGAAAATTGACAAAGCAAAAGTCGAAAAACGAAATTAAAATATACAGATATAAATTAAACCATTGAAAGCTTTTAAATAAATTGTATTCATATTAAAATAATTTTGTTGCAAATGTTTTTGACTATGAGACAATGGCAAGGACGATATTCAGCTAGCCTACAGAAAAAGAAAAGCACTTCAGGAAAGTTTTAGAAATCAAAATCTACTTCTTTTAACACACGCCTATAAACTCGGCAGTGTTCTTTAAAAATATTTGAAAAGCTTTCTGTAGCTTCAACACCAACAAAGAGGAAAATGTCCCTCTTTTTATTGCAGGAGGCTAAATAGTAAGTGATCTTAAACTTACTAAATCTAATTGTCTCAACTTATCACAATTATAATAAACGTTGAGGAAATTTTAATTTCATTCCGACAGACCATTTATTAATATATACATAAAGGTAAATGTTGTTGTTAATGTATTCGTGGTAAAATTAGTGTTTAACTCCTCTTGAAAAAATAAAAATGAAAAAAACATTCTCTGCTTTGAAAAATATTATTTGGTAGACTATTCAACTGGTATTAGATTTGAGGAACATATAGAATATCTAAACAGCTTTGTCCAGATATTGAATTAGTCAGAAAACATGATTATTATAATTTTATGTATATGAAACAAATTATTTTATATTATCGAATAGGAAAGTTGAGTGAATTCCATCCAGGGAGAAAGATATTTACTACTGGCTTATTTTTTAAAGAAGTCCAACCCATAATTTTAGAATATTGGGCTCACAAATTCATCTGATATAAGCCGAAAGAAAAACTCAGCAACATTGGTAAACAAAATGACAGTAAATCGATTCAATCAATTTCTCCGAAGATTAAACTTATGCCGCTGCCAACAGTCCATGCCAAATTTCTTGAAAATATCTCGTCAAACGAAAAATTCTCCATACAAGCACTTGATTTCGACTTTTTAGTTCGTATGGAAGCTATACGCTACAGTGATTATACTACAATATACATACATATATCGATGGTTTCGACAAATGAGCAGCTTCTTGGGCGAAAAAGATGTGTGTAAAATTTCAAATGGATATCGCAAAAATTGAGGGACTAAATGAACTGAAAAGAAAAGCAACGACAACCTTAAAAAGCGAAATCAACAAAAGCTCTGTCTACCCTACCACCAATCCATACAAAATAAAACTTTTTAGTCGCGTTAAAATCACAAAAGCTCAACACTTCTGTTGTCGCGTAGTTGAGAAAACACTCAGGAAATGCAAATCGTGTTTAGATTTCTGAACAGTTCTTAACGGCTACAATTGTAAATAAGATATTTTTGTAAATCTGTATAGAAACAAATATCATGTTACAAATATTTATATATATTATAAATATTATCGCCAGCACATACGAATCTAGTCTCAAACGTAGATTGTTCATTTCGGGTATATTAATTAGAGACTGTAGTATTTAATATATGCAATGTAAAAGATCGCAAATGATCCTAAAATAATAAAAGATAAAAAGTAGTTGTGTACGCCGTTTGGAATACTTATGTTTAAGATATTTGTATATACTGTCGGTATGTACAGTAGATTAGTATTAAGATATGTGAATGTGCTCTGCATGTGGTTCATACATGAGTTAGGATAAGTAAATTTATAAATAAAGGAGCTCTGGGCAACCAGAGCTGAGTACTGTTTTAAACCTTAAACCCTTCGCGTGGTCATATTACTTGTTGGTGACCTCTAAGTTTTAGGGGTAAAAGTAAATATCCTACAAAACGCTTTATTGTAGTTCACGTATCGACTGTATAGTACAAGACCAATAACCGCAATGTTGCTTCCTTTAGTGACGTAATTACAAACGTATTTTATCGATTACACCAAACTGCAATACTCAACATTGATATGAGTTTTGAATGTGACTTAGACAATAATGGTGAATATAGTACGATCCGTGTGTTGTCAACTTCGATATTCACTCTTCTAAATTGAATGCTGAATGTTCTGCCATTGTCGTCTGGTGAGCGACGCCGTAAGAGTAGACATCTACCATTTCTAGTTTGAATTTCGTGAAAACGTGAAAAAACCTCCACGAACATTTAGAAAAAAGAATTAGCCAATTGGTCCAGGCGTTGTTGAGTTATGCGCTTAGCAACACATTTTGCGATTCATTTTTATATATAAGATAAGATAAGCTGTTCTGAGTATAACAAAATCCAACAACAAACAAATATATCATGAAATGCTTTTTCATATGGAACCGATATTTATTTTTGCTCGCAGCGCAGGAGATTTCTTTTTGAGCCCGTAATGCTTCTTCTTTTTGTGTTGATTTGATGTAATAAAAAACATAATTTATAACACGACGAAAAACACCACCATGAAAAATTTGCCTTTTTATTTAGGAAACCGCTTTAACGATATTTTTTAAAATATGTGGTTTTAATTTTTAATTGAAAATGAAATCACCTCAAGAAACATTTTTATTATTTCTATAAAGTTATACTATCAAAATAACTTAAAAAAAAGTAAAAAATAATTTAAAAGTGCACGAATGTTCCGACATTGGCCAAATTATCGTAACTACGATTCCTTTTTCCTTAAGTGCACGCGCAATGCCGATGTTGTTGACTTAAACTGGAAGATTTAAATTCAAATTCCGGTTGACTTGCGCTCATACAAATCGGTCGAAGACGATGCCGTGCATTATCCTATGGAATTTCTAAATTCTTTGGACAGGCTTGGTATGCCACCGCATCATTTGCATCTCAAAGTTGTATCTGTCGTTATTATGTTCCGCAATCTGCGCTATCGAATACAAGGGGGCAGGATGTTTGATTCTAAGAACTCCTTTGAGTTCTAACGATTTTCCATTTCAGTTCAAACGTATTCCATTACCAGTGAAAATTGCATTTGAGATGACAGTCAACAGGAAACAAGGATAGTCGCATAGCGTGTGGCATAAATTTAGAAATGGTATGTATGTCTTTTACACAGAAATGATGGATATCCACTCTATCCGCGTAGCTCACCAGACGACAATGGCAGAACATTCAGCATTCAATTTAGAAAAGTGAATATCGAAGTTGAAAACACATGAATCGTACCATGTTCACCACTGTTGACTAATTCACATTCAAAACTTATGTCAATGTTGAGTATTGCAGTTTGCTGAAATCGATCAAATAAGTTTGTAATTACGTCACCAAAGGAAGCAACATGGCGGTTATTGGTATTGAACGAGATGAGATCAGCGAGTATCAAATGGGTCGATATGTGAACTGCAATAATGCGCTTTATAGTATATTTACTTTTGCAATTCATGAAAATTTTCCGGCTGTTGTGCGTATCGCGGTTCAAATTCATTTGCATAAGTCATTGCGTCTTGTGAATGGAACAGTGTGTGCAACTTTTTGAGAAGTATGCCAGCAATTGCAATTGCTGGAACATGATAATCACTGGAAACAAACTATGGACAGTGCGATAGCTACTTCACATTTCTACATATCAGCCTTCAAATTCGCGGCAGTTATAAGATACGAAAAAAACAACATAAACGATGACATTTTACATTGTATTCAATAAGAATTGGAAAATTCCGAAAATTGAAATGAATTGGAAAATCCGAACATTGGCCAAATTATCGTAACTGCAATATCTTGGTTACACGCGTAATTTTAGCTGGCAAAATTACCGATGTTAATGACTTAATCTGGAAGATTCAAAGTCAAATTCCGGGATGTTTAGGCTCATACAAGTCGATCGATCGTCTTGACAATGAAGGCGAAGCCATGAATTATAGAATCTGGAAGATTCAAAGTCAAATTCCGGGAGGTTTTGGGCTCATACAAGTCGATCGATCGTCTTGACAATGAAGGCGAAGCCATAAATTTTACAGTGGAAGTTTTAAATTCTTTGGAGAGGCTTGGTGTGCCGCAGCATCATTTGCGTCTCAAATTTGGATCTGTCATTTTTATGTTTCACAATCTTCATGCGCCGAAATTGAGAAATGGAACCCAACTGATTGTGACGCAGTTATCGAACACAAGTTGACAGCCATTTCGCACATTTACGCACCAGAACGGAAACCAAAATATTTTTTTTATCAAACTACATTAAAAAAAATGTAGAAAAATCGCAAATAAATGATTTTCAACACAATATAAATTCAACTTTCTTTTCATTTCAAAACATATAATTTCAAGCAGGACAACCGCTGGGGGTTCAGCTAGTATTATATATAATAAATCGAATTTAAAGTTTTTTTGGTTTTGTTTAGCTATGAAATCTGTTTCATTTTTTTGGTTTTGTTTAGCTTAGAGATCTATTTTATGGAAATTTTTATAAATACGAAATAACTCAATACACTCTTTATTTGCTGGTCAACTACATGTACTTGATTATATGACCGAGAGAAAATTAAGTAAATTTTCTTATACTTCGAACTCTTGTGAGAACGTATGCATATGATCAAACATTTTCGATGCAAAACATTTTAAGTTCATTTTACTTTGTAATTTTCATCCACTGCAATTTTAAAATTACTGCTACCATAGATCACGCATGTCAAGGTCGCTGAGCACTTTTCACCCCATGTAAACTTCGGCAATGCATATATGTATATTTGTATGTGGTTGCTGATATTCTTAAAAAACTAAGTTTCTTTTAATTTAAGTTAGTAGTCAACGAATTGGAAGTTAATACTTACCCGTTAGCCTTGCTCAAGTGGTAAACGAGTGTGTGAGGAAGCTGACTCACATAATGCAAAATTTCTTACGCTAGGACACACACACATGCTTTGCGAATTTGCGAACAGAAGTGGCAATATGTGGAATATTGAAATTACAATATTTATGTATGTATATGCATAGATGTTTAAGTTGCTACCTTGATGCAGTCATTCAAAATGGTGAGTTTACGCATATACATACAAAAAATATATCTCATTTAAGAATAAAATTTATGTTTCATTACACTGTTGGATACGTTGACCAGTGAAAGTGCTATTATATTTATTTATTCTTATTATTTATTCAATCTCCTGTAAAGCGACAAAATTCAAATCATCAGAGATTACTAGGAAATAACAGTTGCGAAACAAAAATAATAATCAAAGAAAAACAAGTAAGGAAGATCTAAGTTCGGGTGTCACCGAACATTTTATACTCTCGCATGATAAAGTGATAATCGAGATACTGTTATTAGCAACTTTTTTGCGAGAGTATAAAAATGATGCCCTCTGAATTACATGAAAACGTCTGAGAGATTTACCGATATTTTCGGTGAAAAATTAGGTTGTGTTAGGTTAGGCACTGAGTTCTTCGTGTTCGATATCAGGGACCTTGAAAAGTTATAGTCCGATCACGACAATTTTTCCACAAGGGTTACCTCAGCTCAAATACCATATTTGTGTAAAGTTTTATTCCGCTATCATTATTGGTTCCTAATGCACTATACATATATTATACAGAGAAGGCATCAGATGGAATTCAAAATAGCGTTATATTGGAAGAAGGCGTAGTTGAGAACCGATTTCACCCATGTTTCTTACATGTCATCAAGATGTTGAGAAAATATTATATACCGAATTTCATTGAAATCGGTAGAGTAGTTCCTGAGATATGGTTTTTGGTTCATAAGTGGGCGACGCCACGCACATTTTCAATTTTAAAAAAAAGCCTGGGTGCAGCTCTCTTCTGCCATTTCTTTTGTAAAATTAAGTGTTTCTGACGTTTTTTGTTAGTCGGTTAACGCACTTTTAGTGATTTTCAACATAACCTTTGTATGGGAGGTGGGCGTGGTTATTATCCCCACCTCCAACTGTATATGGAAATGCCTGAAGAAACCGACTCTATAGAGTTTGGTTGACATAGCTATACTAGTTTCCGAGATATGTACAAAAGCTTAGTAGGGGGCGGGGCCACGCCCACTTTTCCAAAAACATTACTTCCAAATATGCCCCTCACTAATGCGATCCTTTGTGTCAAATTTCACTTTAATATTTTTATTTATGGCTTAGTTATGACACTTTATAGGTTTTCGGTTTCCGCCATTTTGTGGGAGTGGCAGTGGGCCGATTTTGAACTTCGATCTTCGAACTTAACCTTCTTATGGAGCCAAGAAATACGTGTACCAGGTTTCATCATAATATCTCAATTTTCACTTAAGTTACAGCTTGCACGGACGGGCGGACGGACGGACAGAAAGACATCCGGATTTCAACTCTACTCGTCACCTTGATCACTTTGGTATACTTAACCCTATATCTGACTCTTTTAGGTTTTGGACTTACAAACAACCGTTATGTGAACAAAACTATAATACTCTCTTTGGAAACTTTGTTGCGAGAGTATAATAAGCTGTAAACAAAAAAATGTTTACTTAAATATATAGCATTGTAACCGTGTCTCTTTTTAGGATATTTTTTGTCGCTGGCAACGACATACAGTGTTAACTCAATAAAGACTTTATCAACCTTACCGCTGGTGGGGGGAAATGAATAAGTCTTTTGTCGAGTGAGAAAGCTTTCATTAGACATTTTATTTTTAAATTTGTGAGCCTTATATACTATTTTTGAAGTCTTAGTTTTCTAATTAAATATATGTGTATGTACGGCACACCACATGGGGTTGTTTTCAACTATACATACATTGCAATACATATGTGTGTTTTCATATAATTTATGTTGCATGGTTTGGGTTCCCCAAATATGTAACCCAAATATGTAAATATGTTTATATTATATATTACGTGCCTCATATATGAAGATGTGTTGCATATAAATTCATATAGTTTTATGTTTTTATTTATGTATGTTTTGTATATACATATGTGGACTGTATAATTTATTACAATATCTAGAATATATCTTATCTTATTTAACATTTATAAAGGATATAAAAATGTCTAAATACAAGTACATATATTGTTACATCCCACCTTTTTGAAGCAATGAACATGTTCAATTTTGTACATACAGGTACTCTCAAAGATTTATTAAATTTTTCACAGGCGAAAAATTCAAGAACTCCTTAAAATTTGTAAGAGGTAGGTTATACAAATATAAAAATGACAAATCAAAATTAAATGGAAAATAAATAAATTTCATTCTTGAATTCTTTCAGTTAAAAAAACTTAGCATTAAAATTTTAACCCTAGACAGCTAACCTTCAGTAGCCCCCTATAAACCCTTACCATTCGTCGATTCGACGAGCATTGTTAGTGTCTTTATTTCATGCATTTAAACATTCTTTAATTATTTTAATTGCAAATATATGTATTTCAGGAACTATTGTACAAAATAAAACATTCATTTTATATTCTATTTCAAATTGTATTTGTTGAACACATATTTAATTAAGGCACTAGTTTTAATAAGATCCGAGAAGACAACATATTTATAAAAAAACTTAAAATAGAGAAACACATAACAGACATTTCTTCTTTGGCGTACTTTAATAAAAACACTATAAATATTTTGAAAAAGATATAAAAACTAATTTTTTAAAGAGCATTTTATGCAAAAATCAACTTTATGCTCACCACAAATTGCAGTGTTACATTTTGCGCATACCGTCTTTGTCATGCGCCTTTTTTTATAGGAACATAGACCGCAAGCTTTCCTTTTATTACTAGTTGGTGCCTCTGCTGGTTGAAGGTCATTAGTGGCTGATGGTTGGCTTTGTCCTTGATCTTCATCATTATTGGGAAATAATATCTCTGTTATTTTGTTTTTGGTGTGGGTCGATGTGGTACGAATTTCCTGTTGGATTTTCAGCCAAGGTTCTACAAGTTGCGAATGCAGCTTCTTCATAAAATCACGCCTAGGCAGTATTTTTTCCCCCTGTACCGAGACATTGTGGCAATAAAGTATGTAGCTGTTGATGCATGCTATATTCATCATTCCATAGAAAACGCACATTGGCCATCGATTGGTTTTTCTGCTGCATGACATCATAGAGCACATTTGATCAAATGTGTCAACGCCACCTTTTGTAGAATTGTAGAACTGTATCATACGTGGTTTTTTATTATCTGGATTAACTGAGGCTTCCTCATCACAAGAGGAAAGCATGTAAACCATTTTTGATGGTTTAGGTTTGAAGGGGTCCATCATACACGAACATCAATGTATTCACCTTTCTGGATGTATTGACTTCGGTGGTTTGATTATTCTTCTTACTCCTTTTCTTGTTCTTCATTTCTTCTGGAATTTCCCTTTTATTAGAACGTACTGTTCCTACAATTGTCAGCTTATAAGGCTGCTGAAGTAATTGCTTTGCTAATGGTATTGAGGTAAACCAATTGTCCATGGTAACGTTTCTGTGCGTGCCGTGAATACTACGAGTAAGTTCCTTTACGAAGTACTCTCCCAAAGGCATCCCTCCTGTATTGGTTCCTTTTCCGAGATATGGTATACAGTCGACCATATACCTTGTGCCACTATCACACATCATTTCTAACTTGACCCCATACTTGGCGGGTTTATTTGGTATATACATTCTGAACTTGCACCTGCCGCGGAAAGCCAGTAGCTGCTCATCAACAGTAACATTTGTTCCGGGAACTTAGTTTTGGCGGCACTGGACAATAAGCATTTCCCATATATCTCTTATGGGGGTAAAAGGATCGTTTTTTGCCGTTGTAAGCGAACTGCTCTATCATCAAAACGTAGACATAGAAGAAGGAATTCGCACCTGTCTTTGCTCATACAAGATACATATCTTGTACCACAATACTCTGAATTGAACAATTCATCAAGGGTCAGATGGTTGTCTTTCAATGCTGCAGTTAACACCATAATTCCCAACAGGGCTCTGATCTCCTCTTTGCTAGTGTTTTTTTGCGTAGATGATATTGACTCATAGTTCTGTCTTTTCATCTCAATCTCTAAGTTTGTCCATTTTAAAATCTCGTCTACTATCTGATTTGTTATGAATTGTTCAAATAACATTAGCGGGTCGACAATATCCTTTACTGCGCGAGTTGGCCCCCTGGCTCCACGTACTATATTTATTGCTGCAGTTCTATTCGAAGTTCGCCCTTTGCGCGTAGCCCAAACATGACGGGACCGACTGCGGATAGTGCTGCTTGAGAATGCCAAAATACTAGGATCGTTACCTGAGCTTAATTCGTTTGAAGCAGAAGGTGTTGCAAGTCCCGGCACATCATCCATCAAAGCACCAGAAACCTCCTCATGAATGTCTTCATCGCCCGAAAGTAATGACGACTCTTCTGACTGATTATCACTTTCAAAATTATCCACCAATACAGTGTCTTCAGTTTAGCTTTCGGATAACTCCTCCAATGCCCCGTCATCGTCCTCGTCCATTAATAAACGCATTATACTTTCCTCACACAGCAATCGCCTTGAAGACATGATTAAAACTGTAAAAAATAAAAAACATGTATTACATTAAATCCCTAACCATTCGTCGAAACGACGAGCATTATCGTAATATCTAGGAAAATATCGTACTTACCCACCAAACACGTGTGCCTCTCAGAAAAGCTCAGCGAACACTGAGTTGACAAGCAACGTTAAGATGATCAAACCTCGCGGGCAAGAGAGGCAACGAATATTCTTTTTCGTACTCGTCGAATCGACGAAGGTTAGCTGTCTAGGGTTAAATTATAAAAGCCTAGATCTGTGCTCTTATACTTTTCTCATCATTTCAACGTCATTAAAAAGCAGCCAACTTGTTGATATATACATATTTATGTATAATTTACACGACTTTTCTCTGAAGGCAACATTAATGGGCTTGGTACAGTCTACGAATTCGGAATTGTTCCTCACAACTTTGATGTCTCATACTTCAACACACTTTCTAAACATTTGAGTGTAAAATTTTCACGCCTCAATTTCAATTGGTGTATAAATGTTTTTCCTAGAGTTGTTATGTCAGCCGACAATTGAACAAGCGCCTAAGGTTCGAATCGCCTAGAGTTTCGCAGTTTTACTGCCTGACTGAATATGCAGCTGCTCCTAGTGATTGCCTGGGCGGGGGGAAGGGAGTAAAAGGTTTGCAGCACTGCACTCAGATGTCTTGCACTTCCTGTTTCAAGTTAGTTGTTTTCTGTATACTGTTATGTTACGCTTTAACAGGTTGTGCCGTGTTGAATTTGAACTGTGAAAAGGATTGAACGCGTTTGTTTTGTGCCTTTTTGTTTATAGTAGTAGTAAAACAGCGTGCCATTTCATCCATATAGTCTTAGTTAGAAAAAACAATGATTTGGTGTGCTCTGTGGGTCGGTGAAATCAATGGTTCATATTTCTTCAAAAGTGATGCCGGTGAGAACGTAACCGTCAATGGATGTAATGAGAAAACCCTTCCGTGAACAAATAATTTCACGCTTTGGGATGGTCGATTGGCCACCAAGATTGTGTGATATCACACCCTTAGAATTTTTCCTGTAGAGATATGTAAAGTTTAAAGCCTATGGGAACAACCCCGCGTGTAATTCGCCACTTATCAGTCGAAATGCTCGAACAAGTCATCGAAAATTGGAAGCAACGGATGGATCATCTGAGACATATCCGCGACAAACATTTAAAAGAGATAAACTTAAAAAAACATATGCTAAAGAATTTTCTTTCGAATGATAAATTTGTCATCATCATTCTGTATTTTTCCTTTAAAAAAGTAGGCAACTTCGAAATATGTCATCCTTTAGTACAAAAAAAATTCATAGCCAGTCAAAATTTTTAATTTGAAAATATTTAATAATTTTTCCGAATCTAAAGACTTTTGAATGCTTTATTATTTTAATTTTCAAGGATTTTTTACTAAAATTAATATTTGTAAAACAACAAGTTTCACTATACGTGACCCTTAAAATAATATAAAGTATACGGAGAACGAATAACAATCAAAACTTAAAGGACATTTATTTAGTGGATATTCCTTTACTTTTAAGTTAGGCAATTAAAATCATTGTATCATTGTATCATTTTTCGCAAAAATATGAAATAGTCTTATTAATTTGTATGGCTTTCTCAATTAACCTATTTTGACAGCGCCATCATGCTTGCACCCTATTTGTTAAAATTCCCCTTAATCAAATACTTGCCATCACAAAGCAGCAATTACAAAGCAAACTACAGAAGCAGGAAAAATGCTTAGATCTTTTTAGCAGCGGGCACTTAGTTACGTAGTATGTATTTGGTGGAGTGACCAAGAAAAAAAATGAAATTGGCGAAATCGTTGGGCCCAGCCGTTTAAAGTTTAGAGCTACCGAAGCTACATTTTAATTTGTGCCATTGTGTCAGTGTACATTAGGGTGGGCCGATTCCGAACTTTTTTCGATACGGGATTTCTAATAGTGCGGAAAAGTTGCCTTAGTACTTCCTGATTCCAATGTAACTTTTGTTTTGAGATCGGATTGCATCTTCAACCCCAACTCCGGCCTTGCATTTCGGAAATTCGCCAAAAATTGAGAAATTGTCTACCTAGCGCCTGAAATACGCATCTCATGGCAAAATGTATGAAACAAAAGTTATTTGTCAGGTCATTTGCTACCGAAATGGTGTATGAGATCATGGCCGTAGGACGAATAATTCCCGAGATACGAGCGAAAAGGCACAGCGCAAGGTGAAAATTGTTGCAGCTCTCAGCTAACCTGTATTGGTCATTCTTCCATTCACAGTGTCAGACTCTGCTTCGCCAGCGAGATTTGCACATGTTACCTGGATGCATCGACGCTAAATCTAATGAACATTGACCGGAAATAACAGCTTATGATATTTTATAGAGATAATGGTCTGTGCTATGTTGAGTCGGATTAATAACCTCAGAAGGTAATTGGCAGGATGGAAAACTTTCAAATTTGACAACAGGCAACTTCTCACAATCAGGGAGCAGTTTACCTATGTCGTCAGAGAATGTATTTGGACTCTTTGAGACACCATCTATGTGTTCGAAAAGAGCACGAAATGGAAGTTCGTTGAAATGTAGAAGACAAATAACTCACTGTAATGGCCTACCTATTCTTTCTTCTAGCTTCCGAATGATTCCACCTTTCCAACCCGTGTTCGTGTTGGTGCCATTAGCGCCGACAACTTCTAGATGTACCACATCAACTGAATTGTCTTGTAAATGTCGCCATATAGCTTGCGTCTCATCCTCAGCTGACCCGGAAGGAGATGTGACGTGGGCAAAGTAATGACAACCAGGTTCCGCTATAAGAGAAATATGTTCCTCTTTGACAGTGTCGCGGTAGTACTTTTCACCTTCGCTGACTTGTGTAGGTGTATTGTCTTTGCGGCAGTCAAAATACAGCCCATATAAAGAGTCAATACTTTCGGTGTTTTGGAGCTTAACTCCAACACTCTTTTTTGCCCGACTAATCCTGCATTTGTCAGTGACCAATGGTGGTTCTCTGGTCCAAGAGAAATGGTTGTTCATTGATAGGAACTTTCCTTTCCTTTAGACAAGTGCAAGAAGACAAATAAATGCATTTACAAGCAGCGATGTCAAATAATTTTCCGGCAGAAGAGACAAAGTCGTCTCTTTTAGAGCTCAAACCTATTGGGTTCCTTAAAAACATTTGTTTAAGAGTCAGAAATTCCTAAAGGTATGTGGTGAGCATTTGTACAACTCTGGTGTGTGAAACTATCGGAATAGGTGACTTTTTGAAAGTAGTTTCAACCCTTTTTGCAACTATTTCTGTAACCTCTTTACTCCTAGGTTCATAGTTGTCGCCTCGGAGTCGCCCTATACGAAATCTTTCAAACTGATAACACAAAAGAACATCCTGGTAAGTAGGTAACTGGGACTCAGAGAGATTGTACGGATATATGCCAAACACAGGACCTTTCCGTCTAAATTTAAATTTAGATACAGACATTTTGAGTTCTGTGTTCTGTTGAGAGAATATAAGTGATAGCACTCGGCGAAATCAACGACAAAAGTGAAGGAACGCGGTGAAAAAATATTTATGTGGATATATGCGCTGTGGCCCGCCGCATTTTCGCTCGTATCTCGGGGATGGTTCGTCCTACGGCCATGATACCATTTCGGTAGCAAATGACGTGACAAATAACTTTTGTTTTATACATTTTGCCATGAGATGCGTATTTCAGGCGCTAGGTAGACAATTTCTCAATTTTAGGGAAATTTCCGAAATTTCAAGGCCGGAGTTGGGGTTGAAGATGCAATCCGATCTCAAAACAAACAGTTGCATTATAATCAGGAAGTACTAAGGCATCTTTTCCGCACTATTAGAAATCCCGAATCGAAAAAAGTCCGGAATCGACCCCCCCTAGTGAACATATAAACCGCTCATCTCCGAGCAATATGTACAAACTTTTGCTTTTCGATTCAAATCGCATTTAATTTTGCTTGTCCTGCCCGGCTTCTGCTTAAAGCTCTTACAGCATTTTTGACTTCGCTACATTGTTTTGTTCAAATGTTCGCAGTGGCTGCTCTACTTCATGGTAGCTTAAACAAATTTTCATTGAAGCTATCCTGCATTGAAAAGAAATTTTCACATTTACTGTCTTCTCGTTGCGTTTTGTTCAGTCGATGTGTTGTTGTGTGCGTGTATTGAGAAATTGGCGAGTTATAACATTATTGAAAATTTATGAACTACTTTTCAATTCATTAAATACAACGCTATGTCGCAGAAAGAACAAAGCAGACAATACATTCCTGTTCATTCAGCTTTAAGGGTGAGGGGAGCTAACAAACTTGTCAACAGGTTTAAAAACACTCTCTGTGTTTTAAATGTAGCATATCGTTGAGAATACTAGTAATTTTAAAGTTCTTTGTAATTTAGATAAAAATGGGGAAGATATGCACGACGACAGTAAATTTATTTGGCCTATGTATTTTGACTCACTTTTTGGGCTATTAAATGTAGGAAGAATTAGTTAGTATTTATAATCAAATTTATCGTCATAGTTTGAAATTAAAAGTTAAAATATTTCGCTTTTTATACTCTCGCAGCAAATTGCTACAGTTTATAAAGTTTTGTTCACCTAACGGTTGCTTTTATCACCTCAAACTAATCGAAATAGATATGGAGTTTATATGTACATGTATAAACGATTAGGGTGACTTGAAGAGTTAAACTTTAGGTGACTATTCATCTGTCCGCGCAAGCAATAACAGCGGCTACTGTGCGGGGCACTTTTGTGCAAAACATTTTTATACTCTCGCAACAAAATTGCTAAGGAGAGTATTATAGTTTTGTTCACATAACGATTGTTTGTAAGTCCTAAAACTAAAAGAGTTAGATATAGGGTTATATATACCAAAGTGATCAGGGTGACGAGTAGAGTTGAAATCCGGATGTCTGTCTGTCCGTCCGTCCGTCCGTGCAAGCTGTAACTTGAGTAAAAATTGAGATATCATGATGAAACTTGGTACACGTATTTCTTGGCTTGGCAAAATCGGCCCACTGCCACGCCCACAAAATGGCGGAAACCGAAAACTTATAAAGTGTCATAACTAAGCCATAAATAAAGATATTAAAGTGAAATTTGGCACAAAGTATCGCATTTGGGAGGGGCATATTTGGACGTAATTTTTTTGGAAAAGTAGGCGTTGCCCCGCCCCCTACTAAGTTTTTTTTTACATATCTCGGAAACTACTATAGCTATGTCAACCAAACTCTACAGAGTCGTTTCTTTCAGGCATTTCCATATACAGTTCAAAAATGGAAGAAATCGGATAATAACCTCGCCCACCTCCCATACAAAGGTTATGTTGAAAATCACTAAAAGTGCGTTAACCGACTAAAAAAAACGTCAGACACACAAAATTGTACGGAGGTAATGGCAGAAGGAGGCTGCACCCAGGCTTTCTTTAAAAATTGAAAATGGGAAGGAACTACTAGACCGATTGCAATGAAATTCGGTATATAATGTTTTCTTAATACCCTGATGACATGTACGAAATATGGGTGAAATCGGTTCACAACCACGACTTCTTCCAATATAACGCTATTTTGAATTCCATCTGATGCCTTCTCTGTATAATATATACATACATTAGGAAATGAAAATACAATTCAATACTCAAAGTACACAAATTGATCTAATCTTATTAATTTTACAGCAAAATAAAAAAATATGTAAATTATTATCACTTAATCATGCGAGAGTATAAAATGTTCGGTGACACCCGAACTTAGCTCTTCCTTACTTGTTTATGTTCATTTTAGGATTTCTTCATACACTGGGGGATAAC
The DNA here is from genome assembly GCF_016617805.1 of Bactrocera tryoni. Lineage (NCBI taxonomy): Eukaryota > Metazoa > Arthropoda > Insecta > Diptera > Tephritidae > Bactrocera > Bactrocera tryoni. The sequence continues at coordinate 57,966,640 of NC_052500.1, read as the reverse complement.
CATGCAAACCCCATATAATGCTTATGATGAAAAATACTAAAAAGTCAATAATATGGAGATTGGCCTATCGGTAAGTCTATGAGTTCTAGTAACGAAAATCAGGATAAATATTTTTGTATGAAGAGCATGCCCTTATGCCAAAAGCAGTTAAAAACCGATCAGTACTTTCTTTAGCCCTCTCATAACTAATATAATTATTTTCAAACTTTCATCTGACTATCGGTCAATATGTTTGAAATCTTAGTGAAGAGAAATTCAGAAAACATTATTTTTAATAAAAGTGTAAATTTTTGTCTGTGAGTGTAAATATTGCTTGCGATACTTCCAACTTTAAATTAAAATGTTTACAAAAATCTCGTAATCACGTTAGCTTACGAGAATATAAAAAGTTTGGTTATAACAGTACTTTGAGGCTCCTTACTTGTTTACGTTTGGATTTAATTTATTTTTTATTATTAAGTATGCACGCGCTTTATTAAGCGGTGAGTACCATATTTGCATTCCTCTCCTCAAATCAAATTAAAATGCACAGGAAATGCCGTTATTTACATGTTGGGGTGTTTAAAAGGTATCTCGATCTGCATGATTTAAATTTTATGTAGACGTGTATACTGCAACTAAACCAACACTTTCCCTCACCATGGTTATCCGGCTAGCAGTACTGCATTGGGTACGCCGAAAAATCACTTATACGCAGTGTATGTCATAAATAAGTCAATAGACACATGGCTAGCATTGTTGTTGCCAGATATTTTGCCATTACCGCTTGTTTGTACAAGATATTTCACATTATGTTAAGCGATATTTAAAAAGTAATATGTATGACGTTGACACTGATATTTAAACTAAATATGAAAACTTAATATTTTAGTACGGACATATGTATAACCAACTATAAGTAAAAGCCAACTACTATTTTGGTTTCAAAAATGTAATATTAAATATTAGTGAACTATGTCTTATATTAGGTCGGTATTTTATCAATTTAGTTAATTTAAGATTTTACGAATTCAGTTGCAAATGCAATCAAATAATGTTTAGATGAATATGTAGATGAGTCTACCAACTTCCAAATTATCACAACCTCCTATGTATTTTATATTTCAAATATTTTATATATGCATTAGATTTCAAGCTCATATGCACAAATGAAAACAAATCAGAGAAATCAAATTTATTTACGACACAAACAAAATATTTTCAGTATAGGGAATATGATATATACATATTCTGCACTTATTCAACGTTTTTTGATTTTTATGATTTTCAATATACTCCCAAGGGGGAACTGTATCTAATATGGAAGGAAGCTAATACTTTCCCGTAGTTATTGGTTAGTTATTAACTAGCAAGACAGCTATTCTACGGAATCACGCGGGCGTTGATATAACTAAAAATGAGAGTGGAAGTTCGTTAAAACTATATTTTCTATATATAAATGGGTGGCTTTTAATAGTAAGACTATCTTTTATACACTTGTTTAGTAAAATTAATGAGATGTTGAATATAGTCGACCAATGCTTTGAGACATAGAAATTTGCTGGAAATATTTCGCATATTTAGGTATCTTTAAAAACTGTATTTTTAATTATCAATGGCTAATTTTAATCAAACAAACATATTTCTCGTACCTCTACTAAACAAAAGATGAGAAATTATGTTCATCATAAGCCAGGTGTTACTTTACTATCTACAGCGGTTTGCTAAGCGTCGAGCATCATCATACGTACCATTTGATGCAAATAGAATGCGGTTAATACAAATATTAATATTAACTATGATCTTAAAAGTTCTAAAATCTGGAGAAGGTCAGACGGAATCAATATTATCTAAAAATACTTTTGGGTAAAGGTTTTAAGTATTTTAAGTATTTTAAATACTGCAAAACAAACGTAGTTTCAACTGGTGGTTTCTTCAATTAATCCATTTATTACTGACTTCACTTACCAACGTTGCAATAAAGTCTCATACTTATCAGCGCTGCCAACTTTTTTAGCGATTATACGTAATGATGAATGTGATTTTCGCTACACTCACAAATCTGTTAGCAATTATTTATAGAAGGTTCTGTCAGCAAAACAACATTGTTTGTTAATTGGAATAAGCCTGAAAATGTATATCAAATACAACTGATATCTACACTTAACTGTTATAGTGTCTGTATTTACGAATAGTGTGATAATGACTTTACTAACTGCAAAATGTCGGTTTATTTTTTATACTTTCTCTGACTAAATCTCAAAGCTTTTTCGCACACATTGATACTATATTTTCAGCTATTTTCTGAAACCTTTTTCTTGAGTCTATATACGTCTCCACTTAAACTCTTTTCTCCTTTTATAGACCATTTATCAAGGATTTAAGATACTCCTGTGGGCAAGAAATAGTAAGACTTTTCAATTTAAATTTCGTGCGAAAATCCATTCGAAATTTTTTTCTAGGTTTTTTTAACTGCCAGAGTGTCAGTTTAGTATGTGCTTTTATTTTTAAAGTAAATAAAATGCATTAGGCGTTTTCTACGATGAGTGAAATTGTTCAACAAAGAAGTTTCATTAAATTTTGTGTACGGAATCAAATTTCTACTGCCAAAAAGCTCATCATTTTGGAAAAGACCTTCGGTGATAATTTTTTGTCGCGAGTAAGTGTTTTTGTTTTGGTACAAATTATTCAAAACTAGCTGGCCCCGCAGCCGTTGTTCTGCGTGAAATTATATATTTTGATATGAAACTAAAGTTGAATTTATCATTTAATTTTTTTTTTTTCATTGTAACGCAGCTTGATAAAAATATTTTTTGGTATCGGTTCCTGTGTACAGAAAAGATGGTTTATGGTTTTACAACTCGTGAGCGCGCCTCGTATATCTGGCCGGGTGTAAAACATAGCGTTTCCAAATTTATGCCACACACTATGCGACTATCCTTGTGTCCTGTTGATTGTCATCTCAAATTCAATTTTCACTGGAAACGGAATCAAACATTCTTCCTCCTTGTATTCGATAGCTGAGCCACAATCAGTCGGGTTCTATTACACAGTTTCGGCACGAATTTGCGAAAGATAATAACGACAGATCCTACTTAGAGACGGAAATGATCCGGAGGCATACCAAGCCTTTCCAATAAATTTAGAAACTCCACTGGATAATTCTTCATTGTCAAGACGATCGATCGATTTGTATGAGCGGAAGTCTCCCAGAATTTGACTTTGAATCTTTCAGTTTATGTCAACAACATCAGTATTTTCGTCAGCTAACATTGTGCGTGCACTTAAGGAATCATAGTTACGATAATTTGTCCAATGTCCGAACATTCGCGCTGAGTTCATCTTTCGTGAACTGATAAACGGCAGATGGAATTTATATCAAACCATCGGAAGTATTAACCGGAATTGACCCATTTCCAATTCTTAGTGAAAGCGATGTACTATAAAATGTCTTCGGCAATATCATTATTGCACGTATCCCATAATTGACGCGGCTGTGAAGGCTGATATGTCGAAATGATTATCGCGAAAAGTGTGCGATCTTCATTTGTATTCGAAGTAGCTATTGCATCGTCCATCGTTTGATTCCAGTGATTAACATGTTCAAGCAATTGTAATTGCAAACATTCTCAAAAAGTTGCACACACCGTACCATTCACACTATGCAATGACTCAAATGAAGTTGAACAGCATACAGTTATCAATATCAACCGAAGAAAGAAGCAATCGTCATTTTTCAGGTGGATTGTGTAAATTCGTCCTAATGCATTAGTTGAGAAAACACCTGGATGTCCATCTACTGGTTAGCCTTGCTTTCTGCTATTTCCTCGACGATGCATTCCATGTAAAATATCAAGATATTTCCGAATAGAGCAATGATCTCGCAAATGGATCACAGACGCAAGTTGAGAAAAAACTCGTCAATGTTAATTTTGTTGCTGGCGGTGTTTCCTCTGGCTGTACCGTATTCTCTGGGTTGAAAACGTTCATTAATTTCAGTAGTAAATATCCTACAAAGCGCTTTAGTGCAGTTCACGTATCGACCGTATCGTTCAAGACCAATAACCGCCATGTTGATTCACCAAACTACAATACTCAACATTGATATGAGTTTTGAATGTGAATTAAAAAATAGTGGGGAATATAGTAAGATCCATGTGTCGTCAACTTCGATATACACTCTTCTAAATTGAATGCTGACATATAAACCGAAAAAGGATTCTAGTGTCCGCAAGGTCTGGGTCTTTCTCTGGATCAGGAATTTCCGCAGAAATGATTTCATCAATTTGATCTGGTGTAACCACCGCCACCAATCCACCATCCAAAGAAGAATGTGTGCGTGCGACAAACCTTTTTTTTGCACCTCAACAGAGTACATCTAACAGCACCATTTATACCATACGTTGCTTTAAGATAAAGTCCATCAGACATAACAGCTGTTGTTTGACGATCGTGACGATTGCTTGCTGAGTGACCGCACGTATGTCATCGCATCATGGGAGTACTCGGTAATTGCCTTTGGCTGCCAATGGATGTTGATGCCAAAAAGAACGCCGACCACTATTAGCGCGACTTCTACGTGGCATCGTAACAAAGTTCAATCTGTAATTGGTCACTTTGTGTGAAACACACATAATGCTTTCACTGAATAATTTCCAAAACTTTTTTTGAATAGCCGAAATAAAGAAAGCAAATGACAAATTTGAACAATTAAAATAATAGAAAAACAAAAGGAAAAAAGTTGAAAAAAAAATTTTGTATGAAAAAAAGTTATTTTTTTTTGAATTGTCCAATTTTCCAATTTTTCCTCACGAAAGGCATACGGTTTTTTATTTCTAAACTTTCCTCGATCCACAGCGAACAACTTCTGAAAACTTCATCAAGATTGGTTCAGCCGTTCTCGAGCATTTGCGTTACTAACAGCATTCTTGTATGGGAAAAATAAAAGGGTTCTTTTTAGGGATTTTCCGGCAATTATTCGAAATTTCCGTAAAAACCATCCTTGAGCCTCAACGAACATTTTAAAAAAAGAATTGGCAAAATTGGTCCAGGCGTTTTTGAGTTATGCGCTTACCAACACATTTTGCGATTCATTTTTATACTCTCGCAACAATGTTGCTAACGAGAGTATTATAGTTTTGTTCACATAACGGTTGTTTGTAAGTCCTAAAACTAAAAGAGTCAGATATAGGGTTATATATACCAAAGTGATCAGGGCGACGAGTAGAGTCGAAATCCGGATGTCTGTCTGTCCGTCCGTCCGTCTGTCCGTCCGTCCGACCGTGCAAGCTGTAACTTGAGTAAAAATTGAGATATCATGATGAAACTTGGTACACGTATTCCTTGGCTCCATAAGAAGGTCAAGTTCGAAGATGGGCAAAATCGGCCCTCTGCCACGCCCACAAAATGGCGGAAACCGAAAACTTATAAAGTGTCATAACTTAGCCATAAATAAAGATATTAAAGTGAAATGTGGCACAAAGGATCGCATTAGCGAGGGGCATATTTGGACGCAATTGTTTTGGAAAAGTGGGCGTGGCCCCGACCCCTACTAAGTTTTTTGTACATATCTCGGAAACTACTGTAGCTATGTCAACCAAAGTCTACAAAGTCGTTTTCTTCAGGCATTTCCAAATACAGTTCAAAAATGGAAGAAATCGGATAATAACCACGCCCACCTCCCACACAAAGGTTATGTTGAAAATCACTAAAAGTGCGTTAACCGACTAACAAAAAACGTCAGAAACACTAAATTTTACGGAAGAAGTGGCAGAAGGAAGCTGCACCCATGCTTTTTTTTAAATTGAAAATGGGCGTGGCGCCGCCCATCTATGGACCAAGAACCATATCTCAGGAGCTACTAGACCGATTTCAATGAAATTCGGTATATAATATTTTCTTAACACCCTGATGACATGTACGAAATATGGGTGAAATCGGTTCACAACCACGCCTTCTTCCAATATAAAGCTATTTTGAATTCCATCTGATGCCTTCTCTGTATAATACGAGTATAAACATTAGGAACCAATGTTGATAGCGAAATAAAACTGTACACAAATACGGTATTTGAAAAATATGTAAATGACGGATAATGAAATCTCGATTATCACTTTCCCATGCGAGAGTATAAAATGTTCGGTGACACCCGAACTTAGCCCTTCCTTACTTGTTATATATAAGATGAAATATGTATATTTGTAAAAATTGATGGTTAGCGTCGGGGAGCGGTAACAATGAACCCGCTAGGTGATAAATTTTACCTTGGATCTGTAATATGTATGCAATGTTATAGGAATAAATTTTTCCCTATTCATTGAAAAAACCATCAAATATTCCATGCAATCACCTTAAATGTCGGCATAAATTGATCTCTTATAATTTTTGTAGCGTCGAAAGAAGTCATTTGAAAAGACGAATTGTACTCTTGTATATGATTTAAAAAATGTTTCGATTCTGGTGATGTCTCAAAAATTAATGATTGTAATGGTTCAGGAGGCGGTTTAAATTCCGGCAATTTTACTTTCCCGTTAGCGCAACACATTCCAGCCGTTTCACCCGAGAATTTAGCCGCTTCACAATATGGGCATATAACATCCATCATTCCAATATATCCATGTACATTATAGTCGATTGAAGGGTCGTAATCAAATGCTGCACGGAACATATCTTCCAAAACACGACATCGTATTCGCGTAGTTCTTGCTGGATTTCTTGCATGATGAGCTTCTGCAAATCAATTTCGTGGACGCCGCACTGCACTTTGTGATACTCTTTGTGACAACACGCCCCGAGCATTTCGAGTACATCGACCTATGTTTGATTTTGGACGTGCCGGCATTTTCTTTAAAATAATTTCTTATATGATCACTTCGTTTGAAACACACATAAAGTTTTCACTGAAGAATTTTCAATAATTATTCTTTTAAATAGCCGGAATAAAAAAGTAAGCGACCGAAATTGAGCGTTTCAAATAATTTACAAATCAAAATATTGAAAAACAAAACAAAAAAGAATTGTATGAAAAGTCACTTTTTGGAAATTTCCAATTTTTCGACTTTTCCTTATGAAAAGTATATGGTTTTTTTATATCTAACCCTTTCCAGATCCACAGCGAACAACTTCTGATTTCATGAAGACTGGTTCCGCCGTTCTCGAGCGTTAGCGTTACTAACAAACAAACAATTATATATATATTTGTATATACATACAAAATAAAACGTTTGTATGGGAAAAAGAAAAGGGCTGTTTTTTGGAGTTTTCCGGCAACTTTCGTAATTTTCTCTTACATAAGAACCTTCTCCTAATAATAACAAATACAACAAAAACAAAAATCAGCAAAATCGGTTCAGCCGTTTATGAGTGATGAAATTACAAAGAAAGTGGCATTGATTTATATATATATATTTGCTTATTTACTATAAACTTACATATGTACGAATTCTTACTTACTAGTACTTATTTCTATATACTCTATAATGATAACGTAAGCAATAATTATAGCAAAACAGCAAACCTCACTAGCTGTGATAACTTCCATGTATATTAAACTTTATACTTACTACTCATCTAGCGAGGTTATGCGCTGGGTTTGGAACCCACCACGTAGAATCCACTCCCAATTAAAATGAAACAACAGCCTCTTATGATAACCCCACTTTGTACATTGTATGAACAATGTTTTAAGAGTATGCACCTGGAATATCCGGTCCCTAAATTGGGAAGGTGCCGAAGCTTAGCTGGTCGATGTCCTCTCAAAAGTAAAGGTTTACATATCCGCCATCCACGAAATGTGATGGACGGGACAAGACGCGTAGGTCCTTGTGACATTTACTACAGCGGCCATATAAAAGAGTGCATACATATTTGGTGTAAGATTGGTATTGGGAGAAACACTCAGCCGATCATCTACTGATAATATGCACCGCCATAATGTAAGAAATGTGCTTAGCGATTTTAACGCCAGGGTGAGCAAAGAAGGCAACAGTTGGAAAATACAGCCCCATGGCGAAACCTCTCCAAAAAGGTTGAGTCTGATCGGCTTCGTAGTGGCCCGAAATATGATTGTTTATAGTACTAAATTCCAGCGCAATAAAATACATTAAGCTACTTGGTTGTCTCCGGATCGAAAAGTTCCAAACTAGATCAACCATGTTGTGATAGATAAACGACATGCATACAGTACGACGTCAGGAAGACACTATTACAATCCACAGCGAAACGGTTTCCACTTGCCCTCCTGCTCTCTGAGAACATTCATCGGTAATTCGGTATAAAGGAACTCGGACAATTTTTCAAGGTCATTACGTACAGCTGCAACCGAAGTCATGAGTTGTATGAATTATATGACGAAGTTCATTTATATAGTTAAGCGTTAGAGAGATCAGGTGGAGAAGGATCTGGCTGCACTTGGTATCTCGTACTGGCGTCCACGCCAGTAAAGAATAATAATTGCTTATGTTTTAAATTCTATTATCTTAATTTAACAATTCGTTTTGCACAGCAAAATGTAAGTCTGTTTATACCGTAGGATATTTTTCCACCCTAATTTAAGACGAAGGCAGTTACCGGTTCGACTGTACACTCACATTAAAGGACGACCGATGGGAAATTTTGATAATTTCAGCCATAGATGGAAGGAGGACTATCTTAAAGATCTTCATAATTGATACTGGTGGCAAACGATCCAAATGGAACCCAGTGTACGAGAATGTATACACAACGATAGTCGTCCTCCAACTGAATTTATCTAACAAGTTTATTGGGAATCCGACAGTCTCAAAGGAATAGTAAATGTATCAAAGCAAACCGGCATACTAACCTGACCGCTTGTTAAACTGTTTTTCCTTTCAAGCAACGGAGAGCCGATAACACAAAAGGCAATAAATTAAACGCGGACGGAGGTATCAGAACTCGCAAAGGCAACATCACTCTCTGTTTCACCGCTTTTCAATAGGAGCCAATCTGCCTTCTAAGAGGCTGAGATGCTCATGAAAGGTATGATGACACACCGCAAATACTACCCACCAACCAAAATCACAACATATACTCGTAATACAACATCCCATACAACCTAAGCAGATTCATCAAAAGTATTTTTTCGTTTTTCCTCGGTACAACCAGCAGTTTTCACGTGCTGCTTTAGGCGACAACAAATTGCAGTGGAAATTACACCTAAAACTTGAAATAAAAATGGTTAGATAAAATCTAATAAATATTGTGAATAAAATAAAAAAATGTTCGAGTTTGTATTTTATTTATAACCAGAAAAATATAATCCAAGAAGTCTTTAAACAAACACGAAATTTTCATTAGAGTATTGAACCGAACTGATTTTGTTGCAATGTGCAGGCTTGTTCATTGATTGTAAAGTTCGTGGTGCAGTTTCCAAACCTTATTAGATGTTTTTTTCTGAAATGGAGAAAATTAGTTGTAATTAAAATTACTTATTATTATGCATAGTGTATATATATATGTATATTCAAGACACATTTTTTATCAAAGATATGTATGACTTAATCGTTAAGACAACAGACATAGCCGAATAATTGGTTAAAATTTTGATACAACAGAGATTCAAAGAATTGAAGTTCGCCACT
>NC_052500.1:57900087-57956962 GCF_016617805.1 Bactrocera tryoni | reverse complement strand
CCCAACGATTGGAATTTAAGTGTGCTGTGCCCAATCCATAAAAAAGGAGACCCAACAATCTGCGCCAACTACCATGGGATTAGCCTCCTCAACATCGCATATAAGGTTCTATCGAGCGTATTGTGTGAAAGATTAAAGCCCACCGTCAACAAACTGATTGGACGTTATCAGTGCGGCTTCAGACCTGGAAAATCAACAACCGACCAGATATTCACCATGCGCCAAATCTTGGAAAAGACTCGTGAAAGGAGAATCGACACACATCACCTCTTCGTCGATTTCAAAGCTGCTTTCGACAGCACGAAAAGGAGCTATCCCCGCAAAACTTATACGGCTGTGTAAACTGACGTTGAGTAACACCAAAAGCTCCGTCAGGATCGGGAAGGACCTCTCAGAGCCGTTCGATACCAAACGAGGTTTCAGACAGGCGACTCCCTATCAAGTGCGACTTCTTCAACCTGCTCCTGGAGAAAATAGTTCGAGCTGCAGAACTAAACAGAGAAGGTACCATCTTCTATAAGAGTGTGCAGCTGCTGGCATATGCCGATGGTATCGATTGATATCATCGGCCTCAACACCCGCGCCGTTAGTTCTGCTTTCTCTCTAGGCTGGACAAGGAAGCACAGAAAATAGGTCTGGTAGTGAACGAGGCCAAAACGAAATATCTCCTGTCATCAAACAAACAGTCGTCGCACTCGCGACTTGGCTCTCAGGTCACTGTTGACAGTCATAACTTTGAAGTTGTAGATAATTTCGTCTATTTAAGAACCAGCATTAACACCACTAATAATGTCAGCCTGGAAATCCAACGCAGGATTGCTCTTGCCAACAGGTGCTACTTCGGACTGAGTAGGCAATTGAAAAGTAAAGTCCTCTCTCGAAGAACAAAAGCTAAACTCTATAAGTCGCTCATAATTCCCGTCCTGCTATATGGTGCAGAGGCTTGGGCGATGACAGCAACCGATGAGTCAACGTTACGAGTTTTCGAGAGAAAAATTCTGCGAAGAATTTATGGTCCTTTGCGCATTGGCCACGGCGAATAACGCATCCGATGGAACGATGAGCTGTACGAGATATATGACGGCTTACTGACATAGTTCAGCGAATTAAAAGACAGCGGCTACGCTGGCTAGGTCATGTTGTCCGGATGGATGAAAACACTCCAGCTCTGAAAGTATTCGACGCAGTACCCGCCGGGGGAAGCAGAGGAAGAGGAAGACCTCCACTCCGTTGGAAGGACCAAGTGGAGAAGGACCTGGCTTCGCTTGGAATATCCAATTGGCGCAACGCAGCGAAAAGAAGAAACGACTGGCGCGCTGTTGTTAACTCGGCTATAATCGCGTAAGCGGTGGCTACGCCAATTAAGAAGGAGAAGAACAATGCAATCTCCGAAGAAATTGGTCAGATCGGTTAACTATAGCATATAGCTACCATACAAACTGAACGATCGGAATCAAGTTCTTGTATGGAAAACTTTCACATTTGACAACGTATCTTCACGAATTATGGTATGAGTTATTGTTTGTAAAAATACTGTAATATCTGTAGAAATTGTTCAGATCCGGCTTACTATAGCATATAAAGCTGCCATACAAACTGAATGATCGGAATCAAATGCTGGTATAGGAAAACTTTTGCATTTGACAAAATATAATGTATATACATAAATATTTATACTCTCACCCAACAATGTTGCTAAGAGAGTATTATAGACTTTGTTCACATAGCGGTTGTTTTGTAAGTCCTAAAACTAAAAGAGTCCAGATACGGGTTATATATGCCAAAGTGATCAGGGTGACAATTAGAGTTGAAATCCGGATGTCTGTGTCCCGTCCGTCTGTCTGTCCGTCCGTCCGTGCAAGCTGTAACCCAAGTAAAAAGTGAGATATCATGGTGAAACTTGGTACACAGCATTCGCTTATGTGTGCCAATCTATAAGAAGGTTAAGTTCGAACATGGAGCAAAATCGGCCTACTGCCACGCCTTACAAAATGGCGGAAACCGAAACCTATAAAGTGTCTTAACTAAGCCATAAATAAAGATATTAAAGTGAAATTTGGCACAAGGGATCGCAATAGGGAGGGGCATATTTGGACGTAATTTTTTTGGAAAAGTGGGCGTGGCCCCGCCCCCTACTAAGTTTTTTATACATATCACGGAAACTACTATAGCTATGTCAACCATACTCTATAGAGTCGTTTCCTTCAGTCATTTCCATATACAGTTCAAAATGAAAGAAATCGGATAATAACCACGCCCACCTCCCATACAAAGGTTATGTTGAAAATCAGTAAAAGTGCGTTAACCGACTAACAAAAAACGTCAAAAACACTAAATTTTACGGAAGAAATGGCAGAAGGAAGCTGCACCCAGACTTTTTTTAAAAATTGAAAATAGGCATGGCGTCGCCAACTTATGGACCAAACAACCATTTCTCAGGAACTACTCGACCGATTTCAATGAAATTCGGTATATAATATTTCCTTAACACCCCGATGACATGTACGAAATATGGGTGAAATCGTTTCACAACCACGCCATCTTCCAATATAACGCTATTTTGAGTTCCATCTGATGCTTTCTCTATATAATATATACATTAGGAAATGAAAATACAATTCAATACTCAAAGTACACAAATTGATCTAATCTAATTAATTTTACAGCAAAATAAAAAAATATGTAAATTATTATCACTTTATCATGCGAGAGTATAAAATGTTCGGTGACACCCGAACTTAGCCCTTCCTTACTTGTTTTTAAATATGTTTGTCCCGATTCTGTCATCGTGGTGCAACTCTTTCCAAATTTAATACATTTTATTTTGTCTACTTTTCATTTAACCATTGTAACTTTTGGCGTTGTCCATTCCATATCGCTATGATTTCTATTTATTTGTTCTTTTTTGTCTGTTTGGCTTTTGTCGCTTTTAGTTCGGAGTTGCATTCATTGTTAACTGTTCCACAGTTATATCCTGTGCTAAAATGTTCATTTCGTGTTCATTTAATTGTGGTGTCCTTTGTTCCTTTTTTTGATGTGATTATATTATCTTGACTGCCCAAACTTGCACACTCTGACACAGCAAAAAAGTAATGAGAACTACCGATAACGCTGTTCATTTTGGTCACACAAATTCGACTTTGCTAACTGTCAGGACTAATAATATGGAAATAATTATTCATTTTTACCTCACTAAGTATATTTACGAAATTTGGGTATAAGAAGTTTCATTGCTTTTGGTTATGAAAGCAGGCAATAACTGAACTCCCAGTAGGTAGTTCGGTTAAAATTATCTGGGTACCTAATCATTAAGGAAATGAAAGTAAAAGACAGACGGGCTGGTCCCCTCGGGGGTACGATTCTCTTAAGCTGTTAAATACCATTCAGCTTTTTCACGGGTTATTTGAATCAACGAACCTTTGAGAAACATCTTAGTCATACAGTATATGCAACAAATTTACATTGTCGTTGTATTGATGGTAGACAGACCAGACATGCAAAAAGTTCTATAAATAGGCAATGAAACGGAACTTAGTATTACCGTAGGATTCATCCTCAAGGTCTCAGCACTCAGAGAATGGGAAGCGTGGATTCGGTGGATTGCAGAGTATTCGAATGGGCAATGGCTCCCAATGTTCCCGCTATTGCGCAGCTGTGGTTGAAAAAGCCTAATTTTTACCAACTCCTTTGAGTTGCTGGATAAGGCTTAGCTTGCTACCACCCAGGAGTCCAATGTGCCTAATAACGGCACAAATGCGCCTGCCGTCTGGTGCCTTTTTTCTCAACTAACCAACCAAATTTTGTCTGTAGAAAAAAAAAAAGTGTTGCTAAAACGCTACGCATTTCTAACATTTTCCGATTTCGGGCAACGTATGAAGCGATCTCTCATTTGCTACTTTTTTTTAGTTTCGCGTAGTTACGTTTTATAAATAAAATTTTTAAAAAATATTTCACCGCCTGTCTTCTCCTTTTCACATTAATATGAAGCTATTTTAATAACTCCAAAGTACACGCAACTAAACAAGATAATTTTTAATGTTACCAAAAGTGAGTAGGGTGGCAAATGTGTCCATGCCAGCGTGCGACATTTTTAATTACCGGCAAAGTGGCAGCTGTTAAAATTCGTTTCTACAACGCGATAACGGCACGAATGAATGAGCATTTCCTTGGATTTCCTGTGTGGGCATTCGTTTCTGGAAATATGGACAGAGTGGTTAAATTATACTTGAAGCAGATACACAAGGTGAATGGTTGTAGAAAACATTATAAATAAGATATCTATAATTTTGTCATATACGTCTTCTCTGTTAATATTAATTTCATTTCCCTACATACCTATAGAGTTTAATGCTCCACCTCTAGTGCCTTTGGTTATACAAGGAGCATTCCAAAGTAAACAGGACAGAACACTTTTTGAATCTAGCGCCTCCTGGTGGCGCCACCTAAATGTTGATTGGCTATCTTTATCGATTGTCCAGTGAGCATTTCATGGCATTTCATTGATTGTAAGTGAATTTATTGCGTTTTAAGTGTCAGTATGTTTGTGTTATCGGTGCGAAAATGAGCTTCGAACAAAGAGCCAACATTAAAATTTGTTTCAAAATTGGTAAAACTTTTACCGAAACGTTTCAATTGATGAAACAAATTTATGGCGATGATTGCCTATCCCTTAGCGGAGTGCACGAGTGGGTTCAAAGTTTTCAAAGTGATCGTGAGGGCATAAATGACGATCAACATATGGGCCAATCAAAATCTGGGATCACCGGAAATTCCATCAAAATTGTGCGTGAATTTATCAAAAATTAGCCGAAATCATCAATGCAAAATTCGTGGAAATGGAAGTGAACATCTCTAAAACATCGATTTATCGCATTTTGACCCAACATTTGGGCTTACGAAAGGTGTGTGCACAGTTTGTTCCGCACAAATTGACGACAAAAAATTTTTCAGAATCCATCTTGTCGATCGACGCTTCTGACCGATTATTTGACCAAAAATCACATTTTAACAATTAACCACTCACCGTATTCACCTAATATGGCACCGTGCGACTTCTTCTTGTTCGAAAAAATGCGTTTGCCCAAGAGAGGAAAGCGTTATGCAGACGTAGAGGCCATTCAAAAGGCGGCCATACTGGCCAACGAAGTAAAACATTCGTTCGACATGCTTTTGGACCATGCAAAAAGTTGTATTGAAGCAAAAGGAAACTATTTTGAATAAAATAAATTAATTTTGCCGAAAAACAACGTTTTCTTTTAAGTCCTGTTAGCTTTGGAATGCTCCTTGTACACGTAGGGAGAAACGTGGAAACCTATAGATATATTTAGCATTTGTTAAACAAAGTTTCGTCTAAAACGAAAAATGTTAGAAACCATAACTTAAGCAAACCAAAGATTTTCCTTACTATGCACTTTCAAATATACATATTATAATTTAGCTATGGTGAACTTTTTAAGCTGACACATCGCTGTTGCTCAACGCCATGGCATAACGAACAGTGTATCGAGCTTTATAAATAGTAATAATGTTAGGCCGTAGATATTCCATTTGACGCATTTTTAGTAAAGTTTGGCATCTTAGTAAAGTTGGTCGTGACCAGCGATTTTGTTCGCTTCACTTTCTTTTGAAAAAGCAAAATCGTGATAATACATAACTGTTTGCTTGGATGCTCCTTTAGGTATGAAAAAGGTGTAAATAATGTGTTAGTACATTTTGTCGCATATTTAAACAAATTTTCATCGCTTGCTTATACTGCTTAGCATTTTAACGTACATTTTCTGTCATGTTTATACTCCCTCTGCAGCGCACAACCCTGGGAAAGGATATTTTGGATCACTTTAGCTAGGGTTCAAACAGATGTTTTTTGGCTACCCAGAGAAAACTTGGTCTATGAGCTGAAGTACTTAACGCCTTGAGCCATATGTATAAGTATTGTTTTTGGCCACTCCCAAGTGACAGAAATATAATATACATATGTATCTCGAAACACTAAAAGGTGAATGAAAATAGTTTTAATTGAAGCCTATTGCAACCGCTATTGAAAATGCAAAGAAAATTTTTAAATATTATCTCTGAAACTGCAAAGAAGAGACTTAAAAACGACTAGCAAAGCAAAAAGTCGAGACTGCTTCTGCTTTCTATTCGCGTTGGTAGACGTAGTACTTATATGAAGACGTATTTGAATAAAAGTAAACAACGATACCCACAAAAGCAATTCAAACCACAAAAGCTACCACTCTGCTACCTGAAACTGCTTGAAGCTCTTTGTTTACATATATTACAGCAAACCGAAGAGGATACTCTTGCCGCTTTGTGGTAGCTAACCACTTCTTAGTTCTATCTTAAGCATTTGTCAGTAATACTCTTTTAGTTTTTTTGTGCACCCCACACTTTGACTACTAAAATTTTATCTAGCTATTTGCATTCTTATTCTATCAAGGAAATGCTAAACACTGTATAGATACATACTATATAGATATTTAACAGCTACTGCGAATGTGCATATAATATACAAGGTCTGTCGCAAAAGAAACAGAACTTTTTAAATATAACTGTTTCTGGTGGCGCCACCTATTGGTGGCTATATGAAATAAAAAGTTTGATATCTTGTTGACATTTCGTAAAAATTTTAAAACAATTGAATAACTACAATCGATGTCATCGATCAAAAAGTGACAGCAGCTTTTGGTCATCGGTCGTAAAATGCAAGGAGCATGAGTGGTTTAAGCGATTCCAAGAAGGTCGAGAGGACCTCTGTGACGATCAGAAGTCGGTAGCCTTCAGAAGTCAAAAATAAAGACAATGCTGATTTGTTTTCACAATTCCGAGGGTATTGTACACCGAGATTTCGTCCCACCTGGCCAAACGATTAATGCTGTGTTTTATCTTGGCGTTATGAAGCGTCTTTTGTCACGCATTCGTCGTGCTCGACCACAATACCGTGAGGCAGGGTCCTGGCGCCTGTTGCACGATAATGCGCCGTGTCTTCTACTCACCTGATCTGGCACCCTGTGATTTTTACCTATTTGGAAAACTTCATTTGCCCATGAAAGGACACTGGTTTCAGAACATTTCAGCTATCCAAAAGGCGACGACCGATATTCTCAAGAGCATTCCAAAAAATGACCTTAACACTCATTTGAAATGCTAATTGACCGGGCTAAACGCTGTATCGAAGCACAAGGAAACTACTTTGAATAAAAAAATATAACTTTTGAAAACTATTAATTTTTTGTTGTTTTTTTAACAGTCCTGTTTCTTTTGCGACAGACCTTGTATAATGTGTAGATGGGTAAGTATTGAAATGTTACCCTTTTTGTTGCAACTTAAGTGAACCGCTATGCTAGTTGAAGTCGAAGATATTGAAATAAAACTTGAAAAAAGGAAGTACGAGTACAAAAAATAGCATTGCAATCACAATATGTTGAACTGCGGTCAGTCCAAGGAACGCAAATGCAATAAAACCTTGTTTTTCCTCCACAAAAGTCGAGGAAACAGTTTTGCATTAACAAAAAATTTTTCATAAAAATCACGTCGACTACGCCTGAGCTGAACAGGTGAAATGAGTGTACATTGCTTGCACAGGATACCAGAAGTGTGATCTTCAAATTTTTCAATTTTCACAACCTTAATTTTTATACCCTGAACAGGGAAGGAAGCGTCGGAGACCCTATAAAGTTTATATATAAATGATCAGTATGTTGAGCTGAGTCGATTTAGCCATGTCCGTCTGCCTGTCTGTCCGTCTGTCCTTCCGTCTGTATGTATATATACGAACTAGTCCCTCAGATTTTAAGATATTCTTTGAAATTTTGCAAACGTCATTATCTCTTCAAGAACTGGTCATTTTTCGGAACTGCCGATATCGGACCACTATAACATATAACTGCCATATGAACTGAACGATCGGAATCAAGTTCTTGTATGGAAAACTTTCACATTTGACAAGATATATTCACGAAATTTGGTATTGATTATTTTTTAGAGCAACAATATAATTTCCTAAGAAAGTGGTCAGATCGGTTAACTACAGCATATAGCTACCATACAAACTGAACGATCGGAATCAAGTTCTTGTATGGAAAACTTTCACATTTGACTATGCATCTTCACCTATGTATATATACACTCTCTGCCGTCTATCTGCCTGTGATTTTATACCCTACAGTGGGTACCAAGTTATTTAAATTTAAAACTTTAATTAATTTTCAAAAAAAAGGTAATTTTCCGTAAATAACTAAACGGAACGGCAAAATAAAACTCACAGAATACGTTTATTGAAACGAATATAAAAAAAAATCAGTTTCACGAAATATACTTAAGTTTGTGAACACAACCAAAAAATATATATACATACATAAATTTGAATACCATACATTCAAACATACGTACATAGACATCCTTTTAAAGTCCACATTGTCATATATCCGGTAATACCTCTTGTTCTTTGGCGAACAAAAACAAGCAAGATTGTGCACAAAAAGCGAATTGATCTCTCTAACGAGCTCTCAATTGCTTACGAACAAAGCATAATCATTAGCACAAATAATTCGTGCATACTTATGTACAAACCATATTGATCTCTTCGATGAGCTCTCAATTGCACAAAATTTGGCATAGATTATTTTCTAAAGCAGCAATGTAATCTCCGTAGAAATGGTTAACTATAGCATATAGCTACCATACAAACTGAACGATCGGAATCGAGTTCTTGTATGGAAAACTTTCACATTTGACAACGTATCTTCACGAAATATGGTATGAGTTATTGTTTGTAAAAATACTGTAATATCTGTAGAAATTGTTCAGATCGGCTTACTATAGCATATAGCTGCCATACAAACTGAATGATCGGAATCAAATGCTGGTATGGAAAACTTTTGCATTTGACAAAATATAATGTATATACATAAATATTTATACTCTCGCAACAATGTTGCTAAGAGAGTATTATAGTTTTGTTCACATAACGGTTGTTTGTAAGTCCTAAAACTAAAAGAGTCAGATATAGGGTTATATATACCAAAGTGATCAGGGTGACGATTAGAGTTGAAATCCGGATGTCTGTCCGTCCGTCTGTCTGTCCGTCCGTCCGTCCGTGCAAGCTGTAACTTGAGTAAAAATTGAGATATCATGATGAAACTTGGTACACGTATTCCTTGGCTCCATAAGAAGGTTAAGTTCGAACATGGGCAAAATCGGCCTACTGCCACGCCCACAAAATGGCGGAAACCGAAAACCTATAAAGTGTCTTAACTAAGCCATAAATAAAGATAATAAAGTGAAATTTGGCACAAGGTATCGCATTAGGGAGGGGCATATTTGGACGTAATTGTTTTTCAAAAGTGGGCGTGGCCCCGCCCCCTACTAAGTTTTTTATACATATCTCAGAAACTACTATAGCTATGTCAACCAAACTCTACACAGTCGTTTCCTTTTAGCATTTCCATATACAGTTCAAAAATGGAAGAAATCGGATAATAACCACGCCCACCTCCCATACAAAGGTTATGTTGAAAATCACTAAAAGTGCTTTAACCGACTAACAAAAAACGTCAGAAACACCAAATTTTACGGAAGAAATGGCAGAAGGAAGCTGCACCCAGGCTTTTTTTAAAAATTGAAAATAGGCGTGGCGTCGCCCACTTATGAACCAAAAACCATATCTCAGGAACTACTCAACCGATTTCAATGAAATTCGGTACATAATATTTCCTTAACACCCTGATGACATGTACGAAATATGGGTCAAATCGGTTCACAACCACGCCTTCTTCCAATATAACGCTATTTTGAATTCCATCTGAAGCCTTCTCTATATAATATATACATTAGGAAATAAAAATACAATTCAATGCTCAAAGTACAGAAATTGATCTAATCTAATTAATTTTACAGCAAAATAAAAAAATATGTAAATTATTATCACTTTATCATGCGAGAGTATAAAATGTTCGGTGACACCCGAACTTAGCCCTTCCTTACTTGTTTTTAAATATGTTTGTCTCGATTCAGTCATCGTGGTGCAACTCTTTCCAAATTTAATACATTTTATTTTGTCTACTTTTCATTTAACCATTGTAACGTTTGGCGTTGTCCATTCCATATCGCTATGATTTCTATTTATTTGTTCTTTTTTGTCTGTTTGGCTTTTGTCGCTTTTAGTTCGGAGTTGCATTCATTGTTAACTGTTCCAAAGTTATATTCTGTGCTAAAATGTTCATTTCGTGTTCATTTAATTGTGGTGTCCTTTGTTCCTTTTTTTGATGTGATTATATTATCTTGACTGCCCAAACTTGCACACTCTGACACAGCAAAAAAGTGATGAGAACTACCGATGTCGCTGTTCATTTTGGTCACACAAATTCGACTTTGCTAACTGTCAGGACTAATAATATGGAAATAATTATTAATTTTTACCTCACTAAGTATATTTACGAAATTTGGTATAAATTATTTTCTAAGGCACCAACGTAATCTGTGAAGGGTATATTAGCTTGCGTGGAAAGAAAAGTAGTTAACCTTTCAATACATATGTTCATATGTGTGATTGCACCTTGGTGAAAGGGCTATGAATACAAGTAATATTTATATCTAAGCACTGATTCTTAATCGCTGTATTATGCCCTCTCCAAAGTGACACTTTTATTTGGCGTAAGTACTTTATACCAGTGCACCAATATATTTTCAATTATGGGTGGGTGTGTGTTGTCCTTGCTTGCCTTATGAGTTCCGCCCAAGCCCAAGCGCAAACTATTTGTGTGGTGAAAACAATGTCTCCTTTGTACGATAGATAATATTGTATTTGTATCTAAAGAGTGATCCAGTTCGAAGTTTACCACTTTTTTTAGGAATACACAGAAACTTAAGAATTAATTGGGATTAGTTATTATCATTCGATAGCGAATTCTTTGGCAATTTTTTTGCCTCGGTTACGTCTCAAATGGTGCTTCCGTTGAGCACTTCGACTGGTAACTGCCGAATGACACGAGTGATGTTTTATTCTAAGGTCTGAATCAAAGGGGAATTTTACACATAGACTTTAGACTTTTCATATTCCTACAGTAAAAGGAATCTTTTCATTCTTTGAGTTTGCTGAATAGCCAGAAGTCACACGGAGCTAAATTAGATGAAGACGGTTGCGGAATGATATTGGTTGGAAATTTGACGAAAAACTCACGAAGAATCAATGCAGTTTGCGACGGTGCAAAATGGCATTCCTTTTTAACAGTTTGACCGGTAAGAAGGAATTCGGAGTGCACCACACCTCGATAATCTAAGAAAACTGATATTGCGATACTGGATCGATTTATCATATCATGATCATATAATCCTTCCGTGGAAAATCAATTTACTTCCTCATGAACGCAAATTAATTTCCTCCACCTCTTACAGGCAAGGTAGGTATTGAAGCTACCATAGATTAGCTTATTTACAAATACTCAGAAAATAGTAAAAGTGAAAATGCCGCAAACACAAAAAAGTTACACCTTTATTCCCGATATTTCCAACCCCGTGCAATCAAGGAAGCTCTACTATATACATAGAATACCTGCAATTTTATCATTAATATACAAGGAGCATTCCAAAATAACCAGGACTTTTTGAATCTAGCGTCTTCTGGTGGCGCCGTCTAAATGTCGACTGGTGCGTTAAATATCCTATCTTTATCGATTGTCCAGCGAGAATTTCATGACATTTCATTGATTGTAAGTGAAGTTATTGCGTTTTAAGTGTCGGTATGTTTGCGTTATCGGTGCGAAAATGAGTTTCGAACAAAGAGCCAACATTAAATTTTGTTTTAAAATTGGTAAAACTTTTACCGAAAAGTTTCAATTGGGGAAAAAAGTTTTTGGCGATGATTGTCTATCCCGTAGCAGATTGCATGAGTGGTTTCAACGTTTTCAAAGTAGTCGTAAGAACATAAATGACGATCAACATGTGGGCCATTCAAAATCCATGATCACCGGAAATTCCATCGAAACTGTGAATGAATTCATCAAAATCAGCCGAAATTATCATTGAAATTCATGAAAGTGGAACTGAACATCTCCATATCATCGATTTATCGCATTTTGACCCAACATTTGGGCTTACAAGGTCACACACACGGTTTGTTCCGCACAAATTGACTGAAGACCAAAAATTGCTCAGATCGATCGACGCTTGTAACCGATTGTTTTGCCAAAAATCACACTTTAACCATTAACCACTCCCCGTATTCTTCTGGTGTCGCACCGTGCGACTTCTTCCTTTCCGGAAAAATTCATTTGCCCAAGAGAGGAAAGCGTTATGCAGAACGTGCATTCAACAGGCGTGCACCGGCATACTGGCGGCTATACCGGCCAAGGAGCTAAAACACTCATTCGACATGTTGTATTGAAGCAGAAAGAGACTATTTTGAAAAAAATAAATTGATTTTGCCAAAAAAAATTGTCCTGTTTATTTTTTAAAGCACATTGTACATAGCTAAGTGTTGATATCGTAGTAAAAATCAAATTATTTTCTGGTGACAGTAATACACACCATAAAATAAATTAATTTATTCAAAGCAGCGCTAATAAGTGCAGCTGGTTGTATTGCCCAAAAAGAGGCTACAAAATAAGTATATTTTTCATTACAGAAAAAGAACCAGTACGAGGGCGAATTAAAATTATTTGCACTTGCAAATTGCATTTGAAATGCTTTCTAAATAAAACTGGTATTTCAAGCTAATACGGCTTGGTATGTACTTATATGAACGTGGGATTCCATTTTACTAAAGTGTGATTTCCCTCGATATTCGCTATACACCTGTGTGAACGTGATGCAGCCTTTTAGGCACTTCGACTAAACAAGCGAACACGCGAACGCTTTGTGGCGTTAATGAATGTGTGTATAAGCCGCAAGGCAATCGTATGCTATGTGTATACATGTGATTTAGTTGCGCATTCGATGGTGCAAAGCCCGGAACAAAAGTTTTCGCTAACGTGCGCCCGTGTCAGGTAGACGTGATAAAAATTTGACTCACATATTAGGCAACAGTGCTTAAGCTTTGTACAATTTGTTAGTAGCTTAGTATATATTTTTGTTGTATGAGCATATGTTATTGGTTTCCATTGTGGCACTCTGACGTGCGTGCGTGTATTTCGGCTGTAAATTAGTTCCGTTTCTGAGCGAGCAAGACGCGCTTATGTAGGCGGTTCTCAAGACAATGCAATTATTTCTGGAAAAATTTATTTCTGTGAGCTAATTTTTAATCTGTATAATTTTTTATATATTCGTAAATATACTTATATCAGTTCTGAAATTTAATTTAAAATCCGCAAAATAAGATTTTATAATGTTATAAAGGACAACCATGTAAAAATACACCTAGTTTTTATCATCTGTGGAATATCGAAACAATCAAATCTGATATATTAGTTTTGGAATTAACAAAATAAATATTATTCTAATATGTGGTTACATAGCTAGAATGTAAAGAAGAATATAAAGTAGTATATTCTTGCTAAGTTGATTCAATCTGCCAATGTATACTGACGTTCTCTTTATCTTTATCAAGACTTTGCCAGCTAAGCTAAAAGCTTCCGAAGTTAAATACGAGGTTTGACAATTAAGTAATGAGACTGATTTTATTGCCGCGCTTGTGGTAAACCTGTGACCTTGAAATTCCCTGTTTGTTTTTCCGGCATCTCTCCCCTCTCCATTGATATACGTACCACCGCTCTAGCCTCTTACGTCAAGTTAAGTAGACGTGTGTTTGTAGTGCTCGTCACGAAAATGGAAAAACGAAATCAAGAGCAACGCGTCGCGATAAAATTTTGCGCCAGATTGAGCGAAACAGCTTTGGAAACGTACGCTAAAATTGCAAGAGTGTATAGTGATAGTGCTCTTAGTCGTACCCAGGTGTTTCGATGGCAGAAAGAGTTTAAGGAGGGGCGTGAAAGCGTGGAAGACGAGGCGCGGAGTGGGAGACCAGTCGAAAGTGAAAACGATGATTATTGCCTTAGAAGTTTGCTATCTTGCCAAGTACTCGTAAGATTGCGAAAACGAGTCAACAGGGCGCTCCCAGACATCGCTCGTAACTGGATCCTTCATCACGACAACGCGCCGTACCACACTACCCTCAGCGTGTCCTATACTTGGCCTCTAAAGGGATCGCCGTGTTGCAACAGTCGCCATATTCGCCCGACATGTTTCCTAAAACAAAATCGGTGGTCAAAGGAACCCATTTTGAGTCGATTATGGACATCCAGGCGGCCGTGACGAGGGTACTCGCGGACATCCCAGTCGAAATTTTCCAGAAATGTTACGAAGCATGGAAAACGTGCTGGAATCGCTGTTATAGGGGACTACTTTGAGGAGGATGGCAGAGTTGTAGAATAATTTTCAAATATACGGTTTTTATGGAATCAGTCTCATTACTTAATTGTCATATGTCGTATGTTAAGTGATGGTGAAGGTATAATCACAACCGTGCTGCACACCATAGCTGCTCTGTAAAATAAATATTTTAGTGCTGTCCTAAAGACACAAAAATTAGGTTTTATTTACAAAGGTTACATTCAACACATTTGTACACATGTATGTTTGACCAAGAATACTGCAAACATGTAGTTCTTTCTACATCATGTTTATCAATAACGAATACTAAAAAGTATCATCAATTATTTGTATGATTGTCATTCTCAACATAAGTCCAATGAAAAAAAAATTTCAGCAACAAATGGAATCGCTGATTACTATTGTTATTGCATTGGCTTTTGCGAATAAAGCCATACGATTAATCAAGTTTTATTATGCTAACCGCCGCACTCAGTTGGCGAGCTCTCAACGGCGTTGCATATAATAGGCACGGTTTGCACATCATCAGCTTCAATTCACAACTACATACCTTTTCTGATCACTTATCTAAAGTAACGTATGCATAAGGACCATATTCATAGGATTATATGTGGAATTCTGTAAGCAAATATACAATTCCTGGGGCAGCTAAGTGCTGAAATAATAAAATAAAATGTGGTTTGAGCCCATGAGAGCATAATGGATTTCCTTTAAATTTCTTTTGCTCTGCTTCCACTGGCAGGTACTGCGTCGAAACCCTTCAGAGGCGAAGTGTCCTGCTCCATCATCATCGTCATCATTCAGTACCACCCTTTTGCTTCGCATCCTTATCCAGTCTGGAGAAAGTAGAACTAGCGCTGTTAGATTGTTGAGGTCAATAATATCAAAATCATCGGCGTATGCCTGTAGTTGTATACTCTTATAGAAGACTGTACCTTTTCGTATTACTTGCCCCAGCAATAGGTTGAAGAAGTCACAAGATAGCGAATCTCCTTGTTTGAAACCACGCTTGGTATCGAATAGCTCGGGGAGGTCGATTCGGATCATGACGAATATTTTGTCGTTGGTCAACGTCCGCTTACACAGCCAGATTAGTTTTGCGGAGATACCAAGTTGGACTTAGCAGATAAAAAGGTCAACATAAGATAAATATTATTCTTTTTCTTCTTCATCGCTTACTGTTATAGCCGAGTTTACAACAACAAAGCTGTTTTCTTCTTTTCATTAAGGGTGTTATTTTACGTTATGGGTCTAAAACCCAGCGCACAACCTAGTCTACGTCCTTTAGGATTCAGTTGTTAAAATATCCTTAAAGAATAGTAAAACAAAATTAATGACGTAGGATTGGATGGTAATGTGTTAATGGTTAAATGTAAATTTCCTCGTCATGCAAACTATATTTTTTAAAGGTGCGGGAAGGAACTGAATTCACTTCATTCCTTATATGTTGATGGAATAAGATGAACACCATTTTCATACCATATTTTTACTGATTAAAATGAGGTTATCACACTATAAGCTACGTTCAAAACATAAGGTATTACAAAAATCAGTAATATGAACAGACACAAAATTTTGTTTATAATTACTAGAAATTCTTTAAGGGTAATTTAATAATGACGTCGCAAAACGTTCTGTGAATATAACACAACTATTTTCTGTCTTAGTAACAATTGCTGCACGCGAAGCAGACTCGGCCAACTTGACAACTCACTTGCTAAAAAACAAAATGTACAAAGGCTCTGCTCCAGACAGTGTATGTCATGCATATACATTAAATTGCAAATACTCAACCCCTCGAATTGCTTGTTTTGGACATTTTCAATTTACATATTTTGTAATATAGCTACAAGGAATGAGGACTTTTGAATAAATTTAGTATAGCTTAGAAAATTATGTATAAATAGCACTTAGATATAATATGAAACACTTATACCAACAAAAACTTTCATTGAATTGTTTCGTGCGTTGTGCTAAGTAGTTACAAAAGAGCAAAGACACATTTGGCATAAACTTTGTATTGCAAAGCAACAAATTCACAGAGAAGTTTTAATTAAATTTCAATGCATGTTCTAAATATGTATTAGTGTAACAGAAACTTTCCGGTTGGTGATTCGTTGGTGGTCCTTATAATTTATTCATATCGATTGTATTGAATTTGAGGTATAGCTTTTCATGTTACAATGTATTTTATATTATATACATGTATTATGTAAATATATAAAAAAAGTGAGTGTTAAGTACACCCAAAAGGTACATGTGTATCGATAATTAATCTCACTGTAGAGGCTTTATCATAAGAAATTGACGCTTAACGTTTTTGCTTATGTCATTGAAATTAATCTGTTGGTTAGGTGGCATTAAGTGTAGAGGAGAAGTAGACCATGCATATGTGTTTATGTGTGCTTGTTCATATATGTTAATGTATACTTGTGTTTATACCTATATATATGAATCGGACAGTGACGCAGCTTCAATTGGATGACGTGAAAATAAGCACTGGAAATGCCAGCGAAGATTCTGTAATACACCTCTGGTGAAGAAAAGAGGGCTTAATCGTATTATACTTTTACAGTGCCAATTGCAGGCCATAATGTCAGATCAGAGGAATCATCATTGAAACGAAAAAGTTAAAATGCAGATAAAATATAAAAAGGAAGCTCGAAAAGGTTAATTTTAAATAAGCAAAAGTAATATTTAAAAAAGTTCGAAAAAATTTACTATTATATTTTATTTAATGCGCAGTAAAATCCAACGCGTTCAGTTCTACATACATATGTACATATATCATGAGTGAAGATTATTGTAAGCAGTTAATATGAGTATAAATGCCGACAAATATCTATATTATACTTAAATGCTTAAAATTTATTTTGTGGCTTGATCATAAATTTTAACCATTTTGATAATTCAAATTTAAATTTTTTTCAATTCATCCTTGAATAGTTTAAACGCTAATTTCTTTAATTAACTATCTCTTTTAATGACGATCCAGAAATTACTAAATTTTAGAGTTACAAAGATATTGTAAAATTTCTAATTGCAATAGTTTGGTGATGAAATGTTCTTACTTGATACTTAGCGAGATTTTTTCAATAATATTTCAATAGCATTGTTCCTTAATTTCACTCAAATAGCACTCAAACACTCAAAAGAGACTCATTGGCTGTTGTGAAGAGCATTTTCCATGTAGGCAGTTATGAAGATATTGGTATTGTAAAATATTCAAAGAAATAAGTCTACCTATCTTATAAAGCTTTATAGGTATTGTAATCTTACCCAAACGTCACACAGTGGCACCGTTCTATACATTTCTTGGAACAAAATAGAAGGAGTGGTCGTACAACAATGAAACTTTGCAGAAACACTTCTCTGGACTAAATTAAGAAATTTTGAAAAAATCTTGGAAAACCGCCCACTGCCACACCCACCTCCCATATAACTGCAATTGCCAAAATTTTTATTTTTGGATCTAGGGACTTGAAATTCGGGACACTTCTGAATTGAGTTCTCCTGATGAAAAAAAAAATTAAACTTAAACGCAAAGTGACGTTATTTATACCTTTACCGTGATAAAAATCCAATATAATATGCAATGTTTTAATTGAATATGTAACAGGTGAAAAATTGTGTTAGTTTTTATTTGTAATATTATGCAAGCGCCATATCTTTAACAATGGGATCTAGGTCTAAGGAAATTTTGTTCGAATGACGCCTTAAGCTACTTATGTATTTTTTTTTTATAAACAAGTAGGTGCTATATTTTCAAACCTTGTTGAATTTTTCTTATCCAAATATTTCTTTACAAAACAAAATCATTAAAGTTTTAAAATTGGAAAGTGGAAAAATCCTATTTTTTCCGCCGAAATGCCACTGTGCGTCATGCCAATTTTTTCTATAGGCACCCAGCATAGTACTCATTTTTTATCTTAAGCCAGTAGGAAGTTTTTTCTCTCCTACTATTTGACACTGAAAAAATCAGGAAATGTCATACTTGTTGTTTTTATGAATAATATTTTTTTCACATGAAAGAAGTGTGTTTGCCAAATAAGAAAAAATCGTATGTAATAAATTTATAAACATTTTATATACCTACGAATATTATATACGAGAATATGACATTTATTTGTGCAATTTATTCATGAAGGGAATTCGAGTTTTATAAATCGGTACGTTGCAAATACTTTCCCGGCAAAAACAAGTTAAGATATTTAATATCTTCTACGTGACGGCACCAAGCACAAACAAATGAGACATATTGTAATCCGATAGAACCAATTTCCATATACATTATATGTTGGAATATTTTATTACACTTCACAAAACTTCACTCTGCTTTGCTGTTTGGTTTCTGAAAGCATTGAATTCTACACAAAGGAACTATGAAAAATCAAACAAAAAGAAAACAGGATCCTTTTAGGCGTGTGAAATGGGTTTTTCAACGCTCCTGCTGCAACTTGGCCATAAATTATTCTACTTCCTCATCTGTTTACTAAATAAGAAATACAATACAAATAAAATTTGTGTCCTTACGCCTTTCTTTTTCCCCTCGAATAGTTCTTTATGGTATGCAAAACTGCTGCAAATATGCAACAAAAATATTTGCAGCCTTCTATTTTGGTTGCGTATTCTGGCTGTTTGTCACAAATATTGTTTTATTTAGCATTTTGTGGTAACTGTTTACATTTTCTAACAGCCACATATTGTCACGCCTTTATTTATGTATGTTTTGCTAAGCTGAACTTTGGCAGTCGAAAAGGCTGTATGAGATTGCAAAAATGTCGTTTGGTGGAAGAACAAAGAAAATATTTCAAAGCATGCTGTTTGGCACATTGCCGCCTACCCACAACTTTTTGTTATACCTTCATACGTTAGAATATTTGCATTATGTAATTGAAAATTTGTGTAAATTATTGCCAGCAGGCGTCGCGACATGTACAATTGATAAGAGAACAAGAATTGGAAGTTGAGCTTTGAGGAAAAATCATACCTAAATACAATATAGTGTTGTAAATAAAGCACAGTAATACAATTATTAAGTCTCATAATGATCGAAATCGGATTATGATTTTCAAGCCCAAGATACCGAATAAGTGAACCGGAATGCTATAGTTGACTTTTTACCCAAAATAGTAGTCAATAGCAAAGATAGCCACCATATATGTAACACAAAATTTCCTTAGTTCGGTTGATTTTATACCGCATATATCGGTCAAAAAATAAGATATCTTAATAAGATTAAATATAATATCTTTCCTTAAACAATGTATCCGTATGCACCTTTAGGCATATAGGGCGTTTAAGGAATTTCAATAATCCGGTTGACTTTATACCATATAAACAATATATATGTCGTATGCTAAAATGGGTAAAAATCCGGTAGTACTACCCGCAGCCCCATTCACTCAATATAATAATTTCAAACCTTGGGCTGGCTTTAAACCATAAATATCAATCAATTTATAAGATGTTTTAGGAATATTAAGTGAACGTTAAATACTGGGTATACATTAGTTAAATGCCCGAAATATTTGCAATCGCTCACCGAATTACCTTAGCTCAAATAAAATATAAATAGTGATATACGTTATTTTACCAGACTCTATACCGAATATGTCGGTAATGTGAGTTATCTGCCTATAGTTTTTTTCTGTTTTTTGACCAAATATTACATTTTAACCAAGTATAAATCTGCGTACAAAATTTAAGCACAAAATTTTTACAATGAGTTTTAGAATATTAATAATTTATTAATTACAGCTTTAGTCCATTAATAGTAATGGACGATAGGTACAACGTTGCTCGTCAAAATACTGGCAGATAATTTCTCTGGGTCTAGTGCTCATTGGGATAAGCATCCTTAATAAGTCATACAAGGTGTTATCGTTCGTAGTGTTTGAAAGACTAAAGCCCACCATCAACGCATTCGACACTGGCAAACAAAGTGCTGGCAGATCCCTTCTCTGAAGACGTGTTTGCTTAGCTGGGCAGGAAGGGATTTTCGCTAGAGGATTAGGATGATTTTGAAATTTTGACAAATATTTTTTCCAGATATTTGGCACTTCTGTGTTTACCATTGGTATTTCTACATCTCTATGTATATTCTCTTTGCGCATATACTATCATGCACCTGTTAGGTCTCGTAGGGTTTTTGATTAGAATCGTTGTTTACTATGGATACTATTTGCGCAGGCAGAGCTCCTTATTGGTATACCATACATCCATAATGGCTTTAAAATTGAATTGTATAAAAGGATTTAATAGTGCAAGCATAGGTTTGAGTTTTTACCCAATAATCAATTTGAACTGGCGGTTGAAGTGTTGTATTTTTGCAGAAATGTGGCTCTTCCAAGTCAAACGCCTATCTACCTAAATGACAAGGTACATATTTGCTTGAGGGATCATTATGTTATTTAATTTCAGTGTTGAACATGTTTCCGTCTTTAGGGTGAAAGCGACGTGCTTGCCCTTTTGCTCGTTCACTTTTATGCGTCAGTTTGACAGACATCTTCCTGCTTCAATGAGTTTTAGATAATTTTCCAATGTGTTTGTAGTTTTCACTGGGTATTTGGTTCGACATAAAAAAGGGGTGTCATTTGCGAATGTTGATATTAGAACATTTGCACTCGCTTAGAATATCTGCGGTAAATAAGACATATAGTTTTGGTTCCAGAACCTTAAGGAAATCCAGCAATATTTGGATACTCCTCTGAGACAAATTTCTTAACTTTAACTACAAATCACCTGTTAGTAAGGTATGATATGAGCAACTGTACGTATGAACCCATCTTGCCATTATTAAAAATGCTTGCGCTACGTCGAGAAATATCGCTGAGCATTACCTTTTCAACTCATACGCCCTCCTGGTCTCATTGTGGTGATGCGATGGACTTGTTCAACATTACCATACTTTTCACGAAAACCAAATGAATGATTTGGAATAGTTTCGCATTCGTTGATAAAAGCAGATATTTTGGATATCAATAATTTTCAAAAAGATTGGAGAGAACGGGCAACAAGCAAATTTGTCAATATGATGACGGCAGCGTTCGTCTTTTTCTAGTTTAACTATCATGATAATCTGTGACTTTTTCCATGTTTTAGAAAAATATCCAAATAAATATCCGCCAGACAAGAAATTAAAATCAGTATTTAGTAACTCTATTACAATTGAGGTGTTATGTGGTCCTAGTGTTACGCCTACCACTGACAATAGCGGCCCAAATAATTGGCTATGCGGACGACATTGCTGTGACGATCGTTGCGAATGAACTTTCCTGAATTCAAAACTTCTACAATGCGATCACAATAAAAATCAAGGATTGGCTCACGGAAAATAAGCTACAGCTGGCTGGATAAAAGACGGAATTGGTTCTTATCACGAACAGAAAAACACTAGAAATAGTTGCCTTATACATCGACAGATACAACGTTACAACGCAAAACTCACTGAGGTACTTTGACGTGGTTATTGGTACGAGATTGCTATTTGAATTTAAATGTTGAAAATGCCAGTGACAAGGCAGCTAGAGTGACAGCGGTCCAGTGAAAAAAAATGGATAACACTGGCGCCCTAGCCAAAGAAGGAAATTCCTACCAGCTAAAGTCAGTCAGTCAAATGTCAATAAGGCAAAGGCAGTGTCCAGGTTATGCGCCATTAGAGTGGTGTACGTTTAGAACATTCTCACATGAAGCGGCCAGTATCATACCTGTTCTTATGCCGCCGGAATTAAAGACCTCAGAGCTAAATAGAGTGTATCAAAATGCAAAAGCTGTGAATAGGCGTCTAACTGCTGACGAGCAAAAAAAGGAGATACAGGCGAGTCTCGACGATTTGCAGAGACAATGTGATACGGCAGAAGTCGAAAGATGAACGCATAGGCTGATTAAGAACGTACCTGTCTGGGTATAGAGATAACATGAGGAGACAGACTTTTATCGGATGTAATTCTTGATGGGCAATGTCTGTTTCAGGGAGTACCTTCACAGCAGTAGTTCCAATGAAAATGAAAAAGCATACCTTTTTCTCCTGCTCTAGATATGTATTGTTTCATGCTAGTGAACGTATAACAAACCAAACGATGACGCCAAACAACATTTTAAGTGACGTGCTGCTGATATGAGTGAAAATGAAAGAGTTGGCCGCAAAAGCGATCCAAGAATTCAAGATAAAAGAACAAGGTCAATAAAGTTAGATGATACTAACTGGGCGCGATCCCGAAAGAGGTGTATCCCTCCAACACCAAAATAAAAAAAAAACAGTTTGGGAATAGTTCTCAGTGTCGGGTAAAGTTTGAATCGAGAAATTGTTCACTGTCGTGATTGGTTCAAATACTTCTCAAAAATGGTCTACAAAATAGTTTGCCTTTTCTTCTACTAAACAGGCCCTAGCACCAGTTTTTCGCCTGAGCGGTCTCTCATTTTCAATCTCTTCCTAAAGTGAAAATATGTTTCGGAAATACTTAAACCCCAAAAAACAGGATACATATAATTCTTCTACCAAATTTGACTTTCCGATATTATGGCTTATCGCCTAATATGCTGAAATTATTTGGGTCTTTGCCCTACAAGAGTCCTTGTAAATCTCATCCCTATTACTTGTATAATTATTTCTGATCATCTGATTGAAGTTTAGATCATAAATGCATACACTAACTGAATAAATCAACGACTTTACGTTTGATAACGAACATTTCTGTCTTTTAGAAATAATAAACAATATGATATCAGCATGTTTTACGGAATATCTGATAAAAGGTGTCCAATGAATATTATAAATCAAACAAATCATAGCCAATTTCTTAAAGAACATTTATATGAATCTTTGTACAAAAATTGGAATTTCTATATCTACTGCTTCATTGAGGACAAGGGAATGTTTATGGCACTGTTGCTTTAGAAACGCACTAAATGCCTCCAACAAGTGCAGCATTTTCAATGATTCAGTAAAGCATTTGAATATAGCAAAAATGTAAAAGAACGCCATAATGCCTGGAAGTAGAACGGAAAGAAATAGCATGGTAACAGAACATGGAGGCGTGAATTTATAATTTGTAGATTTTTATGGAGGATGGAGTCATGTGTAGAAGTTCACGCAAGTGAGGAAAGTTCTCTGATCGCCATTCACTTGGGAGTGGCCAGAAACGATTCTTTTACACATGGCTCAAGCAGCTCACTACTTCCGGTCTTTGACCACGTATCCTCTGGGTAGCCTAAGAACATCCATTCCCTACATAGGGTTGTGCGCTGGGCTTGGGACCCGCCACGTAAAAAGCCTACCCCAATGAAAAAGTTGAAACAGCCTCGGATGAGAGACCCCCCTTTCGATGACGACCATGGCAAACGGAATAAGGACTACGATTTGAGGGCATGCACCTGGAATGTCCGGACCCTTAATTGGGAAGGTGCCGCTGCCCAGCTGGTTGATGTCCTCGCAAAAATAAAGGCTGACATCACCGCCGTCCAAGAAACGCGATGGACGGGACAAGGACAGAGACGAGTAGGTCCTTGTGACATTTACTACAGTGGCCATATAATGGCATTCACTCCAGGGAATGAACGTCTAGCCACAATCCGCATCAAAGCGAGGTTCTTCAACATATCGCTGATTTGCGCCACGCCCCGACGGAAAGAGAAGGACGATGTGACCAAAGATGCCTTCTATGAGCGCTTGGAGCGCGCTTATGAAAGCTGCCCCCGCCACGATGTCAAAATCGTAGCATTGGCGACTTTAACGCCAGGGTGGGCAAAAGAAGGTATATTTGGCACTACGGTCGATAAATTCAGCCTCCACGACGAAACATCCCCAAATGGGTTGAGGCTGATTGACTTCGCCGGGGCCCGAAATATGGTTATCTGTAGTACTAGATTCCAGCATAAGAAGATTCATCAAGCTACCTGGCTGTCTCCGGATCGAAAAACTACCAACCAGATCGATCTATGTTGTGATAGATGGAAGACACGTCTCCAGTGTTTTAGATGTGCGTGCGCTCCGAGGTCCTAACATCGACTCGGACCACTATCTTGTTGCAGCTAAGATTCGCACTCGCCTCTGTGCAGCAAAAAACGCACGCCAACAAACACAAGGAAGGTTCGACGTCGAGAAGCTGCAATCACAACGCACAGCCGAACGATTTTCTACTCGGCTTGCACTCCTGCTCTCTGAGAGCACTAGTCAACAACTCGGTATAAGGGAACTGTGGGACGGCATTTCAAATTCCTTACGTACAGCTGCAACCGAAACTATTGGTTTTCGGAAAGAGCAAAAGAACAGCTGGTACGACGAGGAGTGCCGTGTCGCAGCGGAGAGAAAAACAGGCTGCCTACCTCGCAACGTTACGATCGACCACTACACGTGCGGGATGGGATAGATACCGAGAGTTGAAGAGGAAGCGAGACGCATTTGCAGACAGAAGAAGAAAGAGGCCGAAATGCGTGAGTACGAAGAGCTTGATAAGCTGGCCGACAGGGGTAATGCTCGAAAATTCTACGAAAAAATGCGGCGGCTTACAGAAGGTTTCAAGACCGGAGCATACTCTTGTAGAACCCCCAAAGGTGATCTAGTCACTGATGCCCAGAGCATAGATAAATTATGGAGGGAACAATTCTCCAGCCTGCTGAATGGCAGTGAACGCACAAAACCAGGAGAAGGAGAACCCGATTCCCCAATCGATGATGATGGAGCAGACGTTCCATTACCCGACCATGAAGAAGTTCGAATATCAATTGCCCGCCTCAAGAACAACAAAGCGGCAGGGGCCGACGGACTACCGGCCGAGCTATTCAAACACGGCGGCGAAGAACTAATAGGGAGCATGCATCAGCTTCTTTGTAAAATATGGTCGGACGAGAGCATGCCCAACGATTGGAATTTAAGTGTGCTATGCCCAATCCATAAAAAAGGAGACCCCATAATCTGCGCCAACTACCGTGGGATTAGCCTCCTCAACATCGCATATAAGGTTCTATCGAGCGTATTGTGTGAAAGATTAAAGCCCACCGTCAACAAACTGATTGGACCTTATCAGTGTGGCTTCAGACCTGGAAAATCAACAACCGACCAGATATTCACCATGCGCCAAATCTTGGAAAAGACCCGTGAGAGAAGAATCGACACACACCACCTCTTCGTCGATTTCAAAGCTGCTTTCGACAGCACGAAAAGGAGCTGCCTTTATGCCGCGATATCTGAATTTGGTATCCCCGCAAAACTAATCTGGCTGTGTAAACTGACGTTGAGTAATACCAAAAGCTCCGTCAGGATCGGGAAGGACCTCTCCGAGCCGTTCGATACCAAACGAGGTTTCAGACAAGGCGACTCCCTATCGTGCGACTTCTTCAACCTGCTTCTGGAGAAAATAGTTCGAGCTGCAGAACTAAATAGAGAAGGTACCATCTTTTATAAGAGTGTACAGCTGCTGGCGTATGCCGATGATATTGATATCATCGGCCTCAACATCCGCGCCGTTAGTTCTGCTTTCTCCAGGCTGGACAAGGAAGCACAGAAAATAGGTCTGGTAGTGAACGAGGCCAAAACGAAATATCTCCTGTCATCAAACAAACAGTCGTCGCACTCGCGACTTGGCTCTCAGGTCACTGTTGACAGTCATAACTTTGAAGTTGTAGATAATTTAGTCTATTTAGGAACCAGCATTAACACCATCCACAATGTTAGCCTGGAAATCCAACGCAGGATTGCTCTTGCCAACAGGTGCTACTTCGGACTGAGTAGGCAATTGAAAAGTAAAGTCCTCTATCGACGAACAAAAGCTAAACTCTATAAGTCGCTCATAATGCCCGTCCATCTATATGGTGCAGAGGCTTGGGCGATGACAGCAATCAATGAGTCGACGTTACGAGTTTTCGAGAGAAAAATTCTGCGAAAGATTTATGGTCCTTTGCGCATTGGCCACGGCGAATATCGCATCCGATGGAACGATGAGCTGTACGAGATATATGACGACATTGACATAGTTCAGCGAATTAAAAGACAGCGGCTACGCTGGCTAGGTCATGTTGTCCGGATGGATGAAAATACTCTCAGCTCTGAAAGTATTCGACGCAGTACCCGCTGGGGGAAGCAGAGGAAGAGGAAGACCTGCACTCCGTTGGAAGGACCCAGTGGAGAGGGACCTGGCTTCGCTTGGAATATCCAATTGGCGCCACGTAGCAAAAAGAAGAAACGACTGGCGCGCTGTTGTTAACTCGGCTATAATCGCGTAAGCGGTGTCTACGCCAATTGAGAAGAAGAAGAAGATTTTTATATGAAAATCCCGGGAAAAATAGTAAGACGAGTTGAAGATAGTTGAGTAGAGATGTCTTATGTGCCCAGCTATGTAAAACGATATTCATATATTACCACGTCTTATAAAGCTTTGCCACCATTCAGCATTGTGGCGCATTTTGGCAATTTGTTATCGTTGATGCGCATGAACTCATTTTGCTCCTTAAAAGCTTTTAACTATGCCAATAATAAACGTCACCATAAATTCGAATGCAAACTGTACTGCTGCAGTCAATGTAAGGGCATTTGTATTTTTGGCTTTTAGCGGAGCAAGGAGGCTTGAATATGTGGGAGGCTAAGTGGTGGTAAAAGTACAATTTGTTGCCAATTAATCGTAGTTCCTTATATACTTTCAGGTAGCAAGGACATAAAATACTGCTCTATTTTGCATTTTTCTTCATTTGAAATGAAAATACTCATTCGCATTTGCTTGAGTTTAACAAGAAACATACGATTTCAATTACTTGTATATGTATTTTACTAGACAGTGTAAATATTTGTATTCCTGCAACATCGTGCTACAGAGCATAATAATTTTGTCACTGAACAAATGCTTGTAGGGTGGTAGGTATAGTTTACGGTCATTGCATCTTTCGACCTTCCATTCAGATAGAAATAACTTCTTCTCTGGGTAATTTTGACTTAAAAATTGCATCAATGCAAAGTCTCAATTCGTAAATAGACTTAACTCATAAAAATTCCGAAGTTTTCGCACCGATCACATCATATAATACCACTAATGTGGTAATCAGTCAGATATATCATTTCTTTTTGTTTTGCAAGCATAATTGCAAGGCAACGAGACTTTGGTACATTCTGCTCAGTAGAATCACTGAAACCAAGTGAACGTAATCAGCCAAATCAGCGGCCCGCAGCCTTAACTTCCGGCCTTTTTTGACGCTGTAGGTTAGCGATGGTGTTGGTGTTCCACTTTGCAATTATTCGAATATGCTTACGAATGCGAAATGTCGGCGACAGCCAGACACACTGAATTGCTAATTGATAATAATCCGTCAGTAAAACGGCCTCAGTTGGAAATTATGAAAATACCAGCGAAAATTATGCAAAACGTCTGTCCGTATGAATATGTAGCTTGGAAGAGAAATGAAAACTATATGCGCGCAATGAGTCCAAAGGTTTTGCGGGAATTTGCTCTTCTGCATTACAATTACTTGATAAAGTAAAGTAAGCTAATTATATAATAATTTCACAGTGGCAATTGCAGACCATAAAGACCGATCAGTTGAATCATGATTCAAACTAAAATGGGAAAAATTGGTAATCTATAAAAGGAAAGCTCGAAAGGTGAAAACAAGAAATCAGTAAAAGCGGATTATTAAAAATTTGTAACTTGTGTTAGTTTACAAAAAATGGATCATAAAGCATTAACACACGAGTGTTAATAAAGCATTGTTTTTTGGGGGAAAATACTGGTTGAATTAGGAAACAGGCGAAATGAGCACCGAGGACAATGATGCTCTAAAGAGGCGAAACTCTGTCTAAAGTGGGTACCTCGCAAGTTCATAATCCAACAAAAACAACGAATAACAGATTCTGAGAAGTGTTTGAGTGCTCTTTAATCGTAATAAAACCGAATTTTTGCGTCGGTGTGTGACAATAGAAACATGGCTCCATCATTTCCTACTGGAGTCCAATCGACAGTCATTATAGTGGAATGCACATGATGAACCGGTTCTCAGGCGCGGAAATGACATCAGTCTTTTGGGATGCATGTGGTATAATGTAGACTGATTACTGAGTCAGTTATAATCTATTTCACTGCGTATTGGTTGCAATTATTTTCTACTATTCCAAATACTTTGCAATTGTATTATTTTTGAGGAAGAATATGTTTAAAATTGTACGCATATATTCAAATGATTCCTATAAAGATGAATTTTGAACAAATGCTTATGATTTGAAATATAACTTTTTTTATGAGTTGTATTAAGTTTTAACATAAAGAAATAAAAATATCCCATATCCTTACCCTGGTTCTAAGATACATTCCCACAAATTTTCAGCCAAATCGGTTCAGCCGTTCTTGAGTTATAAATGGTGTAACTAACACAACTTTCTTTTACTCGTATATAATTTAGCACCCCATACATTCAAAGAGTATCATATGATGCACTAATATCATATGATACAAAGTAATATAATATGACACCACTAAATCGCTGAGAGTGCGACACGTGTAGTGGCAACCTGTGGGAAGCGCTGCGTCAGCGAAGTGCCAACCTGTGGGAAGCGCAGCGTCAGCAAACTCCGCACCCGTTGCAGCGGCAAACATAGGTCTCAGAGTTAAGTATAATTAATTGTTAATTTTAGTTCTTAAGTGGAATTCAATAAAGGAGCATAGCTCCCAGAAAACAT
Source organism: Bactrocera tryoni (assembly GCF_016617805.1). NCBI lineage: Eukaryota > Metazoa > Arthropoda > Insecta > Diptera > Tephritidae > Bactrocera > Bactrocera tryoni. The sequence goes on along the minus strand of NC_052500.1, from coordinate 57,927,978 downwards.
TTTTTTAGTAAAAATAACGAAACGTTTTTTAACTGGCGCCCGAGCAGGGACCAGCGCGCGTAAATAGTAACAGCCTGAAAACAAAAAGTAAGGCTTCGCGAGTGGCGAACGGTAGTGATTGTGAATAAAAAAGAAAAGCCTGAAAATAAAAAAGTAAGGCTCCGTGAGTAAAAAAAAAAAAAAAAGTGTGTAACAACGGAAAATACAATAAATACTGTGCTAACGAGCGGCTACAATGCACAACGTGGGATTTTTAAACGCCGAGGGACCTCAGTACTGTTAAAGAAAAGGGACAACCCCGGAGCGAATCACAACAGCCTATGGAAAGCTGGAAACACCTTATGTAAGATTTATAAAATATTATATTTTAAGACTATTATAAAGAATATCATAAAGAATACGAAATCTGAATTGAAAGAAAATAATTATTCGACACAAAAAAGAAAAAAAGAAATTATAAAGAATATTATTATTATAGAGAATACGGAATTTGAATTGAAAGAAAATAATTATTCGACACAAAAAGAAAAAAAGAAATTATAAAGAATTTTATTATTATAAAGAATACGAAACTTGAATTGAAAGAAATTAATTATCCGACACAAAAAAGGAAAAAAAGCCTTAAATTAACGTAAGCTTTGCAAAAAGATTCTAATATTGTCAAAGAAATTTTTTTTTAAAAACTAATTAGCTTAAAAGAAAAGATTATCATAATGCCGGATACAGCTGAAGAGCTAATTGAACAATTAAATCAAATAATCAAAGGATAGACTATGGGCAAACCACCCATCCTATAAATCCTTCCAACCATCTTTTAAACCCTCCCACCCCTAACCCAACTTCCATAACGACAATATTTCGAGAAGTACTCGAACGAATGAGTACTCAGAATATTACTGACTTTACCGAACCCGACCACAGTGTGACACTGAACGCGAATAACATAAGCGAACTAGATACAATTCCGGACATGGTTAAATGCCTTAGCGAATTTTCAGGACGACCAGGTGAATTTAACTCCTGGAGGAAGAGCGTAGACAGAATTTTTAAAGCTTATGAAGGAGTCAAGAATACTCCTAAATACTTTGCGATACTCCATACGATAAGGCATAAAATAATTGGCCATGCCGACACCGCATTAGAATCATACAATACTCCACTCGATTGGAGTCAAATTCGAAAATGCCTTATGATGCATTATTCGGATAAAAGGGACATAGGTACCCTCGAATACCAGATGACCACTCTGGTTCAACGCTACGACGACATAGCAACCTTCTACCAAAAAGTTTACCAACACCTTTCACTTATACTAAACAAAATTTCATGTCTCGAGCTAAGTGACGAATCCATACGGACTATGACAAACTCATATAGGGATAAAGCCCTTGACACATTTATTAGAGGACTTAATGGTGACTTACCTCGTCTTCTCAGCATGAGAGAACCGACGACCTTGCCCCAAGCACTACATTTATGTCAAGAACTTGACAATATGACATATAGAATAAATCATGCGAACAACTCACAAAAATCCAATATCCAACCACCACCACGACCTCCCCGAAATAACAATTTTAATAATTTCAATAACAACTTTAATAATTTCAATAACAACAGAGCTTTTTACCCCGAATTAACGTATTCCCATTCCCCCAGACGAAATTTTGACCAACAGGCATTCGGTCGCCAAACAAACCGATATCTCCAACATTTTCCCAACTTTATGCAAAGTAACCAAGGATTCATGCAGAGGTTCAGCAATTACCCGAACAACCCCCATATTGCTAGAGAAAATACCTCCTTTAATAACAGACCGAACCTACCACCTAAACCACCAACCCCAATGGAAGTAGACCAGTCCATACGGTCAAGACAAATTAATTATCAAAATAGGCCCAATATATTCCAGGACAATCGACCACTGAAACGTCCTATTTATGCACAACTGACTCACCCTCCAAGCAAAATACAAAGAAATTTTTTTACTAACGCAGTCGAATTAGACCCGAACGGGATATATGATGACAATTCCTATAGCAATTATGATAATGCAGGTAAAAATGAGCCTGATACTATTAATTTTTTAGATTAGCGCCGTCTTCGCTGCCTTATTACGAATTTAGAACAAGGCGCGGAGACACAATAGATTTTCTTATTGATACCGGATCCAATAAGAATTACATTCAATCCACTAGAATTAGGAATCCAATTCTGAACGAAAAGCCCTTTACAGTAAAATCAGTTGCCGGGACAATCGAAATTACCCACCACACCTTTGTCGACATTTTTGGACCAACAGTAGGGAAAATAAAATTTTTCATATTGCCAACTTTAAGGTCGTTTCACGGCATAGTAGGCAACGATACACTTAAAGAATTAAGAGCAATTATTCATACCGACAAAAGTTTAATGACGATTTGTCAAAGTATAAATACAAGGTTAAAGCAAAAAATATCACACGAAGTGAATAATGTGGCAATCAATTATCAACATCTTTCATTACAACATCAAAATTAATAATATTATTGATAAATGTCCAAGCCTTTTTTCCGATCCTGATGAAAAACTCACCTAAACCACTCTCGTAAAACGTGAAATCCGGACAACAACCGAAACCTCTGTCTACTCCAAACCATGCCCGTATCCCATGGCATTAAAATACGAAATCGAACGCCAAATTGAAGAACTCCTAGATAATGGAATAATAAGGAGATCGGAATCTCCATACAACTCCCCAATATGGATAGTTAACAAAAAGTCAGATGCCTGTGGTGAAAAAAAGTATAGAATGGTCGTTGATTATCGTAAACTTAATTCGGTTACGATCCCCGATAAATATACCATACCAGAAATTAATGAAGTCCTTGCAAATCTGGGAAACAATAAACTATTTACTGTTATTGACTTAAAAAGTGGGTTCCATCAGATTCCACTTCGCGAGTCAGACATTGAAAAAACCGCATTTTCCGTAAACAAGGGAAAATATGAATTCCTCCGCTTACCCTTCGGTCTAAAAAATGCTCCGGCCACATTCCAAAGAGCACTAGACGACATCCTACGACAACATATAGGAGTAAGATGCTACGTTTACATTGACGATGTAATTATATTTGGAAAAAATGAAGAAGAGCATTTTAAAAATATAGAGTTAGTATTCCAAACATTAGAAAAGGCAAATATGAAAATCCAGTTGGACAAATGCACATTCGCTAAAGAGGAGGTAGAATTTTTAGGATATGTGATCAGTTCAAATGGGATAAAAACAAACCCTGAAAAAGTAGAAGCGGTAGCTAAATTTCCAGTTCCACAAACTCTCAAAGAATTAAGATCCTTCCTAGGTATGTCAGGTTATTACCGACGATTTATCCAGGATTACGCAAAAGTAGCTAAACCATTAACAGCACTATTAAGAGGAGAAGCCGGTCATGTCTCCAAACGGAACTCGAAGAAAATAGAAGTAGAATTAGACAACGAGGCCTTAGAAGCATTTAATAAAATAAAAAATACTTTAGTATCCAAGGATATAGTTTTAGCGCACCCAAATTTCGATAAAGATTTTGAACTAACGACCGACGCCTCAGATTTCGCATTAGGTGCCGTGCTATCGCAAGACGGTAGACCAATTACTTTCATATCGAGAACTTTAAGCAAAGCCGAAGAGCATTATGCTACCAATGAGAAAGAAATGCTTGGTATAATATGGTCACTTAATTCACTTAGAAATTACCTCTACGGTTCAAAAAAAGTTAAAATTATCACCGATCATCAACCTCTTACCTATGCCTTAAGCCATAAGAATACTAATAGTAAAATGAAGCGATGGAAAGCCATTTTAGAGGAATATAACTATGAACTAACTTACAAACCTGGTAAAACAAATGTAGTTGCAGACGCCCTTTCAAGGATACCAATTCAAATAAATTCACTCACTCCTACGATTCATAGCGACGAAAGCTCAAGTCACAATTTAATCCCTTGTACAGAAGTTCCAATTAATGTTTTCAAAAACCAAATTTTTTTCAAGATCGATGAAATATCTTCATATCAATTTAAAATAATTTTTCCAACAGTTCATAGACATATAATTACAGAACCAGAGTACAACGAACAGCTATTGTTTTCTTACATGAAACGATACCTTAACCCATCTGTTATAAATGGAATTCATACAGAAGAAAGGATAATGGGTATGATGCAAAATATCTATCCTTTTCATTTTAGTAACATTAAAAGCCGATATACCCAAAAATTAGTTGAAGATATTAGTAACGAACAAGAACAGGAGAACGTCATATTAAAAGAACATTTACGAGCGCATAGGAATGCCACTGAAAACAAAACACAAATTCTCGAAACAAAATATTTTCCAGGTATGTTAAATAAAATAAAACGAATAATAGCCAACTGCACCGTTTGTAAAGAAAATAAGTACGAGAGACATCCCAATCAACCGAAAATTGCCGAAACTCCATTACCAACATATCCAGGACACACAGTCCATATCGATATATTTTTAACAGAGGGACAAATAGTTATGACAGCTTTGGATAAATTTACAAAATACGCAATAACAAAAAGCCTAAATAGCAGAGCCATAGAAGACGTCAGAAAACCTTTAAGAGATATTATATTTTTCTTCGGAGTACCAAAATTAATAGTTATCGACAATGAGCCATCTTTAAACTCAGCTTCTTTAAAATTTAGGATGAAAGACGAATTAGGAATAGAAGTTTACACTACTCCTCCATACAAAAGCCAAGCTAACGGACAAGTGGAAAGGTTCCACTCTACATTAATCGAAATAATGCGTTGCATAAAAGAAAACGGTGGACACAGAAATTTTGAAGAACTTTTAGAAAGAGCAGTATCTGAGTATAATCATTCAGTTCATTCCACAACGTTTAAAATACCAGTAGACCTATTTTTTCATAGAAATGTTACATTTACCCCCGAGGACATAGAAAGAACTAGACAAAGCAATTTAGAAAAATTAGCTGAGAAACAAAGAAAGGATATCGAATACCAGAATAAAAATAAGAAGTAAATAAAATCATATCTACCAGGACAAATAATATTTGTTAAGAAAAATAGGAGATAAGTTAAGTAAACCCTACAGTAAGGAAATAGTTAAGGAGGATAGAAAGAGTACCGTGTTAACTGAAAAAGGACAAATAATTCACAAAGGTAGAATACGTAACTAAATATGTACGATATTTTTTTCAGAATACTACTACCGCTATGCCTGGCGGAAGTACAGATCCTCGACTACTCTAACTCCCAATTAATAACAATAGAAAAGGGAACGGTTAGACTACAAACAGGAACATTTAGGATAATACATGAAATTGACATAGAAAAATACATGGACACACTTGACCACATAGAATCGACTATCAAAACCGCAACTATCCGCAAAAACCCTAATTAACCCTTCATATCCCACTTGATAACACAGATAAGAGCCCAACTTAACAATCTCAAAGTAGGACAAGAAATAAAAAGATCAATAAATTTCCTGGGAAACGCATAGAAATGGATTGCAGGAGGTCCTGACCATGAAGACTACGAAATAATTTCAAATAAAATAAATAATGTCTTACAAAATAACAATAATCAGGTATTAATTAACAAACTTATAATTGGCAAAATTAGCGAGATAACCAATATTACAAATAATATAATTAAAACCATGAAAAAGTTTAGAAATTGAAGCTGTAAATATAAAATATAAATTAGAAATAATTAAAGAAGAAATTTTAAATATTGCATACGCAATACATTGGGCAAAAGCCAACATAATAAACTCTTTTATTTTATCAAATGAAGAAATAAATATTGTGAAAGAAGTAGTAGACAATGACAATATTCCATATGTAAATTTAGACGAAGCACTCGAATTTTCCGAAATAAAAATTGCAACTAATGGCAAAATTATAATTTATATTGTTAGCCTCCCAACCGCAGATAACCAAAATTGTAAAACATTAGATATTAGGGCAGTAAAAAATAACGGGAGGATCAATAAGATAAATTTTAATACAATTTTAAACTGCGAAAAGGGAATTTATGGAATAGAAAATTATTGTAAGAAATACAATTCCCTACAAATATGCTTAAGTAACAATGTAGTAGATTTAAGTAATGATACTTGTATAATTAATCTTTTAAAAAGTCGTTTGCCAAACTACACGGAGGTCAACAACCAGCATATCCCAACTATAGAGGAAATGGGACCTGGAATTTTACTTTTATATAAATACAACGGAGAAATTTTAATAAACAACGAATCTACATTTCTAAACGGGACTTTCATCATTTTGTATACCAACGAAACCATTGCTATCAACGGGAAAAAGTTCTATAGCGAAGAAAGAATAGCAAGTAAACCACTACCAGCCATCGTACAACCGTCATCCGCACCACTCAAGATAGAAGAATTCCTCTCGCTGGAAATGCTGAAACAGCTTAACTTCAACAATACAAAGGAAGTAAGTCTGTTAGAAGCAGCAAACAGAGCTAAATTCGGAACCAGCATCACTCTAATCGTAATTTTAATAATCATCGCCTTAATTTTCGGGAAGAATCTTCTGATGAAACAAAAAGAAGAGGAACCCAATAAACTGTCACAAACCGCAATAGAAGGACTCAACCAAATTTTTAATACACTCTAAAAGGTTCAAACGAGGACGTTTGAATTTCAAGGGGGGACTAGTTAGCACCCCATACATTCAAAAAGTATCATATGATGCACTAATATCATATGATACAAAGTAATATAATATGACACCACTAAATCGCTGAGAGTGCGACACGTGTAGTGGCAACCTGTGGGAAGCGCAGCGTCAGCAAACTCCGTACCCGTTGCAGTGGCAAACCTAGGTCTAGAGTTAAGTATAATTAATTGTTAATTTTAGTTCTTAAGTGGAATTCAATAAAGAAGCATAGCTCCCAGAAAACATAATTGGTGTAACTAACACAACTTTCTTTTATACATATAAATATCATATTCAAATATTTTAGTACCACCTAAAAGACGTATAAACCATGTTTAGTTTAAAAAGATTACTTTGAAGTTTTTCATACTTTTATAGTTTACCCAAGCACACTAAAAAATACAGCTTTTCTACATACTCGTTATAAAGTACTATCAATTATGAGGACTGAAAAATATAACCAATTTGTAGCATTGTCATCCTCAAAATAAGTAAAACGAGAGCAAAAAATTTCATCATACACTGGAAAAACTGATTATTTTTATTATTACCACGACTTTTGCCAATAAAGCAGGGCGGTAAATCAAGTTTTATTATGCGCCAACGAGCTGACAACCGCACTCAATTGGTTGGCTCTCGACGGCTTTGCATATTGCAAGAGCACTTTACACATCATCAGGCTCACTCAATTGTTTCCTTTTTTAGCAAAACTATTTCACATGAGCCGTTTGTCCGTACTTGTACCAAATTAATGCTATCAAGCCTACTACTTTTCACATTTAACCACACCAGCAGTAGCAGCGACTTTGCCTTTTTGCGCCGAATCAAATTATGACCAGCATAGTTGACTGGGTTTAAATAGGCCAGTGACTGTTGGGTTTCTCCACAATAAGTTATGAACAATATTTACCTATGATGTATAATCTTACGTATTCAAAAAGGCTATAAAGAATTATTTCGAGTATTGTGTTAAGCTCTAACTGAAAAAAAAAATTATAAATGGAGTAGCTTTTCTCTTTTATATAATCATGACAATGTTCTCTCCACTATCTCTTGATTTGCATTGAATTATAAATTAACTTGATTACTTAATGTGAAATTTCTATCAAATATTTTTATTGAGTTAAAATTTGGGATAATCTAATGAGACAGGCGGTTTTTGGAGTGAAATATACAAAAATCAGTAAACATTTATTAACAAAAAAATATTAGTAACTTTTATTGAAAATGTTCTCTTCACTTTTTAACTACAGCTTCATCGTATGAATCTTGAGAGGTACTGTAGTACGTGAACAAACATTGTTTTCATACTAACGCTGATATCTATTGATTAGTTTTAGGTGTTTAAGTTCAGTAAGTAGTTTTACTAGCTTTATTATAGCAAAACTGTAAAAAAAAACTTCCTTAAGTTTTTCCAAAACATCTTAGAAAATATTTTGCAAACCATGATCATTTACATATTTCTTTGCATATTCTAGCAGTTATTAGCCGCTCTATTACTTTTTGTCATAGAAACCTACATATTCAACATTCTATCAACATTAACTACAATTAAACAGATGCACATATCTCTACTTCCGATTAGTAAATAACCTGAAATTTTCTAAACATTTGCACAGAAATTACTAGCATTTGTACGTTTGTGTAGATTTAACCATGAATCCAATTTTTTGTAGTACAAATTGACAATAAAATCTCGATAGACTGTTTCAACTTACTGACTAAATTTAATTTGATTGTATAAGAAAGTTATACAAAAAGGAATACCAAAAAATGCAATCTTTCAAAACCAAAATTGGCCAGCACATATGCATATGTATGTATATACATAGTATACTCTACCTAGGTATTGATGTGATTTTGAAGAAAAAATATGAGAATTGCATACGTATTACTTAATGTGGTATATTTTGGTGTGTGTGAGAAACTGTATGTCGATTTTACGCTTTTAAAGTTTGCCGAATCACTATTTGCACACATTTGCGGTAAACCGCAAACAATTTGTCAATTGCCAATCACAAAAATTTTTATTGACAATATTTTCAATAAAAACTTCTTTTGAAGCTATTGTATATTGTTAAGTAAAATTCAGGAACTTCTTTGTTGAAATGTTAGTATTGCTAGGTATCATTGTATAGTATATATTATATATTTAATTTGAGGATACATAATTTATGTAAATTTGTTTACTGTCAAATGTTATGACTAAAATGTATTTTATATCTTTTAATGAATACAAATGTTTTGAATTCGTCGTTTTTAATTTTTTTAAAGAGTCAATATACTCTAGAGCAGTGTCGTGCTAATTGGACGAGAAAGTTTAAAACTACATGAGTAAAAGTATTTACTTTAAAATTGCAAAAATTGTTGTATTATCTAAAGCAAATAGTTTCATTTTGGAGTCGCAAATAAAGATAAAGTCGTATAAACTTGAAATAAACATTCGAATAAAAAAAAAAGTATTCTTAAGAGGTGACTATGTATATTGCCAAACTAAACATCTGTTGGCTGATCTGGTAACTACGTTAAAACGTGCATTTTAATTGAAACTGGTAGAGCGAATCCATACAACTTCTGAGTATACAGATTCCTCTGATTATTTTCTCTAAACAAAACTGACGTCATCTGTCAACATTTTTCTTTGACATAATGAAGAGTAAATGACTAAAAATAATTCACTTTCGACTAAATTGTGTAACTTAAGAGTTGAAAAGCTTTTTAAATATCTTTGTGTGGCTATGAAGCACCATCCTATAGCAATGTGAAAAACTGGTACAACGAATTCAGCCGTGGCCGACGCCCGCTCATAGACGAATTCCGTGAAGGTCGTCCAAAAACAGCCGTTGTGCCAGAAAACATCGATGCCGTACGTGAACTGATAATATAAGACCGTAATGCAACATACCTTCAGATAGAGGCATACCTGTGCATTTCTCCCACCAGCATACATTCGATATTGCATGAACACCTGGCCGTAAAAAAGGTTTGTTCTCGTTGGATCCCGCACAATTTCACAATTGCTCAAAAAAAGGCTCGTGTGGATTGGTGTAAAAAAATGCTGAAAAAGTACGATCTCGGTGCTTCAAAAGATGTTTATAAGATCGTCACAGGTGACGAATCATGGATCTATGCGTATGAGCCCGAAACAAAACAGCAATCGACAAAAAAAAAAACTTAAAAAAAACCATTTTCGTTGATAAATATGCCTATTTACATTATTAGGCCAGCAAAATATATAGCAATCTACGTAATACCACAGATTATTAAATAAGTAATATTGAAAGAAAGTAATAATATTCATAAGCAAGTACAAAAGTACGAGTAGACACCGCATATGTACCAAAACAGAAGCTTCACAGCATCGGGTTAAATTGCCATAGGAAGGTCCCAAAGCAACATATCAATAGCACCAGTAATCATATTAGCAAGACAAAACGAGATTTACAAATGCATTTGCTGACATTAAAAAATTATATGTTTAATTAAAGCCACCTCAAAGAAAGCGACTACGTCTTTAACATTGGGGATTACTTAGATATTGATGAATAATTAAACATTTTCCGTCTTTATTTTATTTACAATTTCCCGATTTCCCGGTACTTCTTTGTCACAATAATATATTCTACATTTCTAAAAGTAGAATCTTAGCCGAAATGTTAGTATTTTAAATTGAAAATATTAGTCATAATTGTAGCTAAATATTTTTTCTCAGATAATAATTGACAACAATAAATTGTTTGCTAAATAGCATACTTCCTTAAAACGCCAGTTGATACCTAGTCTTATAAAAAATCGAATTACTTCACACTTTTAGTTTAGTTTAGAAGTTTTCTATTTCCTGAATACTTTTTGGTTTCGTTTCCAAAGTTCAATTATGATTTTAATTCCTTTTTTTATTATTTCCGAGTCATCAACCAATAACCAAACCTTACCGCGAGTATTAACTACTAAAGCATAAGCAAACAAAAAATCTGCAACGGAAATGCAAAAAAAATTAAAGTGAAATTAAAACAATTATACTGGGAGATATTTGCATAATGTAGGATTACAAATGGAATTTGTTAGTCACTTAGCGTTACCACAGTAGTAGAAGGCAAGCTGAGCCGTTCTCACGACAGTCGGACCTACGTAACCGGAATGGCCCGGATTCTTTATCTGGTCAAGGACTGTCAACACGGCAGAATTCTGCCACTACAACAACAAGGCAAGCTGAGCACATTCAGTAAGCTTTATATCTGGTTAATACGCTTGAACTATCTAGTAAAATAAAAGGAAATAAAGTAATAAAAATAAAACAATACAGAAAATAATGCAAAAAATTGCATGGCAAAATAATGGTACAAAGAAAGGTAAGGAGCTTGGAATCGAATAACGCGCTTATTCAAGACACTAAAATTCGCAAATATACAGACACACGCATGAACAACCTATCACACAAGAAATAAAATTATTGTCGTCTAGAAGAAAAGAGCAGAATGAGTTAGCATAAGCACAATAACAAAAAGAACTATAATTGACATAACAAAAGAAATGGCTGCAATTGCTCACTACAAAGGTAACAGCAGTGTTGATACCTGCCAGCCAAATAACAGCTTGACCTCTTTCAATTTGAACCGCTGAACTTCTCGGTTCTTTGCATTTCTGAGTATTCGAGTATGAGAATATACTACATACAAATATTTTATTTTTTTACCATCTTTTGATATATTTCTGATTTCTTTTCTTTTAAGTTGTTTATACAAGTTTTTGCTTAAGGTTTTTGTTGTGCATTTACTAGTTCGATTTGCATATATTTTCTAGGGTTGAATATCCGACTCGTGTTGAGAGGGAATGAATTTTTGCAAAGCGGAGCAGTAATTTGTGCTTATGCTAACATATGTACGTATAGTACTTACTTACTACCTTTAGTTTTTATACATATGTATGTGTATAAGTATATATGTATGTTGGAACCGGTGGGTCAAAGGTCCACACGTAGCGGATGTGCCTTTTCATTGCATCTCTGAACAAAAACTAGATAATTAGAAAAATATTCACACAGTAGAGTATAGTTGAATAGTAGAGCTAAAGAAGACAAGAAGGGCAGACAGCGGCCGTTGCCTGACAAGTTAAACAAATTAAATTTAAAATACGTTTTTTATATTAAACTTTGTAAACTGAATTCAAATATGTTAGAATAAGCTAAAATAAGTTGTTCTGTGCAAACGTGACAAATGAATAAATGTTAATAATTAAAAACTACATATATTGGGTATTCGAAAAAGTCTATTCGTATTTTGTCAATAGATGTAGTGCAGTCGTATATCTCCAGTGCTACCTACAGCATTGTGTCATACCATACAGTGTTGGAAAGGTGTGGATGGCAGAGAAGGACTTTATATGTGCCCTCATAAAGGCAGGACAATGAGCGTGACGCTGCATATTTTAAGGTGCAATCCTATATGTCAAAAACTTCTTAACCAATCAAACTTCGTTTTTGAGAAAACACTCTGAAAATGACTGCCCTATTAATTTCCACATAACAAACTTTAAATTACTCTTCCTTTTTATTTTACTGTGTACATAAAAACAAAACGCTATTAAAGTTATAATTAACTAACTAATTAAATAAAATAACTTTACATCAATAGTGTACTCAAAGTATGTATTTCATCTTATGCCCAAAAATCTAAATCAAACTAAAGTTTTTCACGGACAGATATGTGGACACTAACCTACATATGTGACTGATTAATTACCTAACATATTCTTCAATTTGTGAATTCTAGTTTTGAAATGTTTGCAATGAGTATGTCTCTGTGCCAAGAATGGCTAAAATCGAATCAATATTTTCTTTAGATCAGATATAGCTAATATAAATGTTTTCGAACTTGCGATCGATTTCATACAATATTATTCAATATCTAAGATGTCTTACAAAATTGAGTAAAATTATAATATTGGATATGTGTTAGTACAATTCCCACGATATGGGCTTTCATATAAATGTGGGCGAGGCTATGCCCACGCCACGCCCCAAATCAAATTTAACCATAGCTATCCCTCCCTTACACAATTCGTTGTACTAAAAAACAGCCTTGTATATTATTGTGGATTTAGTTATAGCCTTTTCATTAGTGGCGTTTTGTGGGCGTGGCAATGGTCAGATTACGCTCATCCACAATACCGACATTCTTATTCAGATATTTCGAAATCTACTTCGGCGAGGTCATGAAGATATGCCTCACACTGTACTGTGATGTAGTTAAAGGCATACACAACCAGCTCGAACTCACACATTTACATAGCTTAGTATGAGTGAACATAATTAGCGAAATTACTTTCCCGCAACCTGGCTTTGTGGGATCTAATTTTTAACGAATCCGACAGATTCGTTGGAGTATAGTGATGTCTTTGGCAGTGCCCACGGTAAGGCTGGTGAAAGTGATATTGGTGGTAAAAACGCTTGCAGGTGTGGTGGTGTTAATTACATAAATGTTAAATTTAGCAATTAAGTCAAAGACTGCATTGCACTTTGTTGAATATTAATATCTATCTCAATTAATTTTAGGTGATACATACAACCTTTAGATGAACAACAAGTTACAAGAGTATAAAAGTATTAGAAGTAACTATAGACAAAGACATTTCAATATGTATGTACTTGTATAAGAAATAGAAATTGGAAAATGTATACCTATGTAAGTATTCCACAAACTTTTTGCTATCCCACTCTTCCCTTGTTTTCGAAAAACTTATGATTTAAGGGTAAACACTTCTAAGAGCAGATAAAATTCTGTAAAATAAATTTTTTTACTATTGCTGATCATGAGCCAAGACTTCTGCGGTGTCTCCGGTTATCACTGGAAGTAAGTTAGGCGGAGCTTTTATGCAAATTCTGAAAAATTTACGTTCGCTTATGTACTTTGTACGTAAAAGATCGTGATCACTCATTATTAAGGTTTTAATTAGAATAATGATTTTCACATCTCAAAAAAAGTTAGAATTAACGAAATGCTGCACAAATTGCAGAAAAAAATTTAATGTATTTGTAAGAGTGTATATGTACATATATAAAGCTAGCGACGATAGGCAGACATAATGAAAGCTTAATTGATAATAATCCGATTGTAATGCAGCCTCAGTATGAGATCGTTAAATTAAGCACTGAAAATGCAGCATTCTACAGAACACGTCTGTGCATATGTATATGTATGTATAGTATACTTTAGCACAAAAGAGTACTGAAGCGTATGTGCAATCGATGGGTTGAAGTGGTTATACAGGAGGAAGATGTGGCTTTTGCATTGCAAATACGTGGTAAAGTTAAAGAGGTTTAATTATATTAAACTTTCACAGTAGTAATTGCAGGCCATAGCGTAGGATCAGAGGAGTCACCACTGAAAGTAAAAATAATTAAAAACGTGGTAAGTAATAAAATTAACTCCGAAATAATGCGCAGTAAAGTACAGCGCGTTTAACGCGTTACATGTATAAATAACGGAAATAATTATAACCAGTTAATGTGGGGTATAAATGTCGACATATATCTATATTATATAGTATAATCACTTTATTATGTTTTGTGAATTGACCACTAATAACAATCTTCTTACTTATTTAAATTTCACAAAAGTGAACAATTCAGATATGCGCCACTAAAAGCCGAACTCTTTTTAGGGAATATTTTTGGAATAAATTAAATGCGAATTTCATTATCTTCGGTTTTTTTGAAATGTTTTGACCTTTTGCTTAAGAAATTTTGCTTATTAAATAGTTTTCTGGAAATAGAGGATGGCTTCCTAATTTGAAAATATTTGGTTGAAGAATAAAATTATTGTTATTATATCACCCTCCTGCTTTACTTAATTACTTACTCATGCTAAACCTTGGGAAGGAATTTTTTTATGTATATATTTGGTTCTTATAGATTGAATATAGAAGAGAATATATCTCTTCAGTAAAAAGATTTTATAAATCTGAAATAAATATCAGATCAAGTCGATTCTTTTCCTTTAAAGCGTATGCAAAAAATGTTTTACAGATCATTCTGAACAATTCTGCTTAAAAGTTTACGGGTCTTAAACCGGTTTCGGTCCAGAGGATTTTAAAGCGAATGTTTCATGGATCATAAAGTATGGGGAAAATAGCGTACTTTTGTAAGTGTGAAATTAGTTTCGTAACTCCTATTCTCTTCCTACTAGGGCTTGGCCATTTCTTCATTCTTATTCGATGCAATAAAAAATATAAATATACTTTATTGGTACAGCAAATCTTACGCTTTCATTTTCCCCTCGAATGATTTTCATTGTGTGCAGAACTGCCTCAAACTAGGAATATATTTGTGGCATTCTAATTGTGTTGTGTGTTCTGGCTGGTTACCACAAATATTATTTTGGTTTTATTTTGTCAAATACTTACCATTTTTAACATCCACATACTATCATGTTTTTATCGATGTATTTTTTGCTTAGTTGAACATTGACAGCTCTTTCAGCCTTCAAGGGAAAATGAGATAGCAAAAGTGAAGAAAATATTACGATGTATGCTGTTCGGCATATTGGCGCCTACCCAAAGATGTTTGTAATGCGGTTCTATATAAGAACAGGACAATTGTAGTCCATATTTTTATTTTTCTCCAAAGTATTGTCAGGAGGTGTCGTGATATCAACAGTTTCAAAAACAACATGATTTTCATTTAGAACTGTGAGGAAAAATTATAATACCTAAATAGTACATAGTTTGAAGTTTTGAAAAATATTAAGGGCTTTGAGTGATATGACTTTGAAAAAGTAGAATGTATATTTGTGGGAACGAATAAAGGACAGACTAGAAGTGGGCGAACGTACGGACAGTAACATGCAACACTGCTCGCAATAGACAACGAGTAGCGACGAAGACAACGAGTAGCGATGAAGAAACAAGCAACGAAGACTTTGAAAACGACAGTCAGTCGACACGCGGACGAGCACGGTGCCAGTTGAAACTAAAACTAAAACATTTTTAAAAACATTTTGTAAAATAAAATAAGAACATTTTGTGTGAAATAAAATAAGAACACTTTTTGTAAAATAAACACTTTTCTTATAAAAAATACGAATCCCCCCTACATATGTATTTAAATAAAGACATACGTTTTGTAAAAAAATAAAGAAATTCAATATATAGTAACAGTTTAGATAACATGCCCAGATGCAGGTCAAAAAATTCAGTTATGATTCTTCCTTTTTCTATAGCCTCCTTGTAGCTGGTCTTTAACCACAAATGCATATAAACTGGGCTGTGATATTTCAAGATCTTGGCACCATAAGCAGTCAGCTGGCGATCACGTGTTTTATATATTTTACTAAAAAACATTTTATGTCTTATAAAAGACCCAGGAGAATATAATTTCTACAAATAATGATTCTTACAAAATAGGGCCTTCGTGAATATCATAAATCAAACACGATGTTTAAAATTTTAATATTTCAATAACAAATGGCTAAACCTATTTAGCAATTAGACTTAGAAACATACTATTTTCTACGTCATTTCACAAAAATATGTATTTCTACCTTTAGCGCCTAAAAGAAGATACTATAATACTCGTATAATACTTACGACACTTTTGCCGTTGTAACGCAAACATTAACGTGAAATAGATGCTTGCAACGCCGCATTTTTTAGCAAATAAAATGGCGACTTGCTCAGAGTAAAAATGTTAAAAGCTTTTAAGAGGCCTAAGAATAAGAAAAAAACTAAGTTGAAAGATATATTTGTATGTGTAAAGGGACATCGCATTATACATACATTTTATGGCACATTTTGTGCTTGTCAATGTTGAAGGTTTGTTTTGTTACTTGGCATGTTTTTAATTAAACCGTCATAATAAATTCAAACTCCAGCTCAACTATTGCAGTCAGAATAGCGTAGAGTAAACGAGCATATGAAAGCAAGAAGGCAACTAATAGTGACATTTGAAGTTTACTGGCTTTTAGCAGAGCAAAACAGCTTCTTAATGTAAAAAGGAAGTAAGCGAAAATGTTTAAAACACGAAGAGTTGTAAATCGCACGGAAACTAATTCACAAAAACGAGAGAGTGAGGTCAGTTCCCCACTTTAATACAAGAGAAAAAGCAGCTGGATTTCTAAACCAGCCTTTGATTGCAGACTAACTTCACTCATACTTCAAGAGTGTCACGGCAATAAAAAAAAGAGAATGCTAATTGGATATAAATGTGCAACTACTTATGATAATTGTAATGCCTTCAGTTTACACGCTAGGAACTGCCCTTCCTTACTTTTTTCTATTTTTAATGAACTTAAGCTTGATAAGGCGTGGCAGTGGTAAGATTACGCCCATCTACGAACTCGTAACATTTTTTATACTAAGGAACCCTTATCCCTTTCATACATGAGAAATTAAAGTTTTTAACGCCGCTTCGCACAGTTGCTAATATGAATGCAATAAAAATAAGAAAAAAAATTATCCGAAGAAGGATTCCTAGAAAAAGGACCCGCACAATTGTGTATTACCGGTCTTAAGGCCATATTATTGAAAGAAAAAGCAGTACGATTTAAAAATCTTATTTCAAGAAAACAATGATTTTATATTGATGGAATGTATTAAAAATAATATTCATGTACATTGATTGAAAGTGATAATTTTTTTGTGTGGTACTCCTGAAAACAGTTTTTATTTTTGGTTAGGCTGAGAAATACATCGCATTTGGAGCATTTTATTCTAGTTCTGTTTGTATATTCTTTCACGCGGCACATCCGTGGTGCTGTCATATCCATTGCCTCTGGCCAGTGATCATACCGATCAGTACGTACATCAACGGGAGGATCCAGGGCTCTGTTTCTTTATGCAGCTGGCTCTGCTGTTGATGTGCACTACGGAACAGGTGGATTAATTGGCCTTTCAGTGAATTTGGCCAATACTTCGCCGAGCTCAGATTTAAATTTAAATAGGTCTTTAATATTCTTTTTTCGCATGCCCGCCTTTAGTGCATCGGCTCTATACTCTCTCCATGCATTGCATACTGCCATGCCAATCAAATGAAAAGTTGTTTTTACAGTCCATTTCTTCGTTTTTATAAAAATTCTGTAGTATTCCATTGACTGATAAGCGGCGTCGACTCCGCTGTAGCGAAATGCACTTGCTATCGCGCCATTTAACTGCAACTACATTACCTTTCACAAACTGGCTTATGTATCCTCTATTAATATTTCGGTCTAACGCGAAATCCATCCTCTGCACAGGCAATAGGCTTTAAGCTTTGGTCCCAGTAGCCTTGTAGCCGAGTTCCAGGAGCCTTTCTAAAAGCGGAGTCGTGGTAAAGTACCTATCAAAATAGAGAAAACTCCCTTTCGGCAAATGTTTTGTCAATCTGATGACAATAGACGGTCCAACTCCCAAGCCAGTGTCAGAAAAAGTTCCTGCTCCTTGGAATATTTCGAAATCGACGACGAGCCCGCTGGAAGTCGCAACAACAAGGTTCTTAAGACCTACAGGTCTCAGTTTATTTTTAACGTATTGCCGCATGGACGCCCTTCCTGTAAATGGTACCATTTGCTCACCAATCGAGTATTCCGTAATTTCTGTTGCTAGTGCTTGGCATCGAGATCAAACGCAGTCTATAACCGGCTGAATCTTAAACAGTTTGTTTGTCGGAGGCTGTAGAGTATCAACAAAATGGAGGCTTTTCCTTAATGTAAAGAATTTATCTATGGTCATCGCGTTTTTTATTTGTGCTAATCCGAGGCCTTCCGACCAATACATCCGGACTCTGGGGTAAGCTAGGCAACCCTTTCATAATGGTTGGAGTCCATAAAGATTTTTAATATCGGCAGCAGTAGCATTGAGGACACATCAAAGCTGAGATAAGTGATACTTATTCGTGAAAAACGCGGCGTTTTGAAAATGATCTTCAGGAAAATATTTCTGAAAATACTCCATGGGTATACCAACTAAAATATTTCCTTGATGACTTGTTTGTTGCGGGGGCGTCGAGTCAACAAAACCGACCCTCTTCCAGACTTCATCCCGAGCAGATACGCTTATATTTACATGACTTACAGTTGGGTCTTTATTAGCTGGAAGTAAAATTTCATCTTCCGAAGACGTTTCATTACAATCCGACTCGGATGAATCGCCCATTTGCCTATTTGGTTGTTCCCAGAGCGCATCATCATTTGAGTCATCAGAACTAAAGTCAGCATCGGAATTTTTCAATATTTGGAGAAGCTGAAGAACGTCCTCATCTAGATTCAAATTGAAATGACCTGGAATGATACAATTGTGCGGGTAAATGAAAATGCGAGGTCAAAGCCTGAAGCGCACAATTGTGTGGTCCTTTTTTAAACTTGTTCAAAACACTTAATTTAATTATATTTTTTTCACAATAAGACAATAAATAGTTTATTTATTTTTGCAAAACATCACGAAACTAAAACACTGCACAAAATTTATTTCAATTTACCTTTTTCCATTCTTGACAACACGGCTGAACACTTCAAAATTTTGCAAATTGTGACAAAAATATTCAAAAAGTCAAAGCAACCGTTAGAAATAAATGGCATAATCATTGCCTTCGGGTCTTAAAACGTAGTAAAGCGAAAAAAAAACTTTAACATATTTTTAGTTTTACCCGCAAAATTGTGTATTGAAGGTCTGAAAGGGGTATACCAAGTTTCATCAAGATATCTAAACTTGCACTGAAGTTACAGTTTGCACGGTTGGACGCATAGACGGACGGATCATGATCATTTATATATGTAACTCTACCTATCTCGCTAAGTTTTAAGTGATATATTCATTCGTTAAGTGAACACAACTATAATACTATGTAGCAACATATTGCATGAGTATAAAAATAAGTTATAGAAATAAAGGTAGAGATTTATAATACATACAAATGTATGTAGATATAAAGAAGGTGACTCTCTAAATCTACTGGTGTGTGTTTAACACTTTGAGCCCCGCGTATAACATGCAGTGGACATTTATGTTTTGACGATTTGGGACAATGTGACCACCCGTGGACATTGGTGGATTTTCATTATGAGACAATGTGACCACCAATCTGGTCACAAAAAAAAAAAAGAAAAAAAATAACAAAATGTATTTGGATTTATCAAAAATAAATATCACAAAGTCACCTCAATCGCAAAAAAATCAATAAAACTAAGTAAACAATCAATAAAACAAAAACAAACAAACCAGCTTGTCAAGCTAAAGCACAAGCCTTCGTCAGCATGCGGTCCACCGGTGCAGAAAAATGACCACGGAGTGGGCACGTGGGGCTCAAAGTGTTAAAAAATGAATACACTCTTTCTCGAATACACCTTTATGTCTCTAGATCATTTTGTTGCATTAATTTTAAGACACAATGCTGCAAAACTATGTTAAGCTTCAACAAATTTGTGGGCTCATGTAATTATACGAATGGTGGAGTGGTAGCGCCCTAACAAACAAACCGTAGGTATATGATGAATACTTACTCCTTTGGAATATCGGTGTTAAACGCAGGTAAGAAAAGGAGTAATTGAGTGTATAGACATATCGGTGTTAAACGCAGGTAAGAAAAGGAGTAATTGAGTGTATAGACATAAACATTTTATAATTTTCTAAGTACTCATAACGCTTTGGCCACCACAACCAATTTTGCCTGCAGAAGTCACTGAAGTAAATGCGCTAATTTTTAAATATTTTGCTGCCTGCACGTTCTCAAATCAAATTTTTTTATTAGAAAGTTGGTATAGGAACCAGCTGCAAACCCGGTGAAGCACCACTTTAGGATAATAAAGGTTTGGCGATATCCGAAACTAGCCATTAACGTTCGTAGCTATAATACCAGTGGGCGCGTTTAATTTTATTCCGTGAAAGTGTTAATAAACAATAGTTAAACAACAACTTCAGTTAAAAGGTGCAGCGGTCAATAGCAGTTCAAGGCAATAAATTTCAGCTCATTGGAATTTCTGATTACAAGTGCTTATTTCTTTTTACATTCAACTATTTTCGACCAGCTCAAAGTTGAACAAAACCTTGGAAATAAATAAAACAAATAACTCTGAGCAAATGAAATGTAAAAATTCAAACAAAAATGCTTTTTTATGTCGTGATTTACAAGCAAAACTAAATAAAAAAAGTGGATTTGTTCCCAAACAGAAAAGTAAAACTGAAGCAAACTTTTAACAGCAACCATGCAACGGTCAAAAACAAATCTCTATATATGCAAACAAAAGTTCGCAAAACTCGAAATCACTCACCTGCATAATCGGCGGTTACGCCATGATTACTGAATCACACTAATGGTTCGACTGAAATTGTGGTGTTTTTTCATTTCAAGTTTGAAGGTGTGATAATTGTTTACAGCGCTCTAACTATTCGCTTTCGTTTAGTTTATCCATAACAATTAATTTAGTGTTTTCATTTCACACTAAACATAAATAAATACAAATACATTTATTGTACCAGACAAATTTAAATCATATGTTGCAACCTATATCTGGTGCTCTGCGATCTCTGTAGAAATTAAATTTATGTATTTTTTAAAGTGTTCCATATTAAAATCTTTGTGCTTCGTTGTGATTGCATTCATCATGAGAGGATATTCAAATACTTGCACATTCATACAAATTGCGCATGAAACGTTTTTCGACAAGCGATAAATCTTATTATAATACTAGCATTGTTTCTCCACTTGTTGGAACTGTTACTGTATTATAAAGTACACCACGCCGTATGAGCAACCCAGAATTTTTTTACCACATGTATGCAAAGAAATTTAACTTTGAAATTAACGAACAATATACTGGGAATATACAAAGTGCAGTGGACATATTCAAGAAATGAATACTTATCTACTAATAAATATAAATAAGTAACTATTTTCTCAACCAATGCCGCAATACCGCTATATACATTGTGACAAAAAAGTACCCTCAAATTGTAACTTAAATTCCCCGGGTAAATTATGTTATAAAAAAAATGTATTTTGCTAAGCTGGTAGAACTATCTTTAATTACTTCGCCAAATATGAGCTGTTTAAGTCGGTACACATCAGTGGTACGTTGTGACTTTTACAATGTGCAAAAATATCGAACAAAAGTTAATAATTTGGCCTTTCTAACCAATTTTCGTGTGCAGATGTTGAAAAAGTTAACGGTGATTCGGTTTTATCAAAACCATGAGCTTACGGGTGGTAGAAAGCTTTCAAAGATGGTCGAGATATCGTTGAAGACATGCCTCGTTCAGGACAACCTTCGACACTTTCAACTAAGTAAAATACTAAAAAAACGAAAGATATGGTGCTTGAAAATCATCAGGTAAGTGCTGGAGTGATAGCAAGAGAGCTCGACCATTCTGGCGGGTTTTACCAAATGGATTTGGTGAACATTTTTGGTAAGAAACGCGTGATCGATTCGTCCCGAAACATCTGAATTCTTTTCAAAAATGGTTTTATAAACAAGTCTCTTTAGACATGCTTGATCTTGCGAGTTCCGATTCCACATTCATAGAGACCATTACAACTTTCGACGAAACATGGGTTTATTAGTCTGACATGAAAACAAGTCAACAACGATCGGAATGGAAGTAAAAACGGAGTAGAAAACAAAAAAATTCAGCTCAAAACCGCTCAAAAATCAAAGTGATTTTCATTGTTTTTTTTCGATTTTCTTGATTTGGTACAACATGGATTTGTTTCGTTGGGACAGACGGTCAATACATCCGTCGAAAACGGCTGAAATTGTGGTAGAAAATTTTATAGATTATATGCGATGATAGTGCACCATCGCATCAAGCACCGATTGTGACCGAATTTAAAGCCAACAAGTAAGGAAGGGCTAAGTTCGGGTGTCACCGAACATTTTGTACTCTGGCATGATAAAGTGATAATCGAGATTTCATTATCCGTCATTTACATATTTTTTTATTTTGCTGTAAAATTAATTAGATTAGTAGTTCCTGAGATATGGTTTTTGGTCCATAAGTGGGCGACGCCACGCCCATTTTCAATTTTTAAAAAAAGCCTGGGTGCAGCTTCCTTCTGCCACTTCTTCCGTAAAATTTAGTGTTTCTGACGTTTTTTGTTAGTCCGTTAACGCACTTTTAGTGATTTTCAACATAACCTTTGTATGGGAGGTGGGCGTGGTTAATATCCGATTTCTTCCATTTTTGAACTGTATATGGAAGTGCCTGAAGAAAACGACTCTGTAGAGTTTGGTTGGCATAGCTATAGTAGTTTCCGAGATATGTACAAAAAATTTAGTAGGGGCGGGGCCACGCCCACTTTTCCAAAAAAATTATGTCCAGATATGCCCCTCCTTAATGCAATGCTTTGTGTCAAATTTAACTTTAATATCTTTATTTATGGCTTAGTTATGACACTTTATAAGTTTTCGGTTTCCGCCATTTTGTGGGCGTGGCAGTAGGCCGATTTTGCCCATCTTCGAACGTAACCTTCTTATGGAGCCAAGGAATACGTGTACCAAGTTTCATCATGATATCTCAATGTTTACTCAAGTTACAGCTTGCACGGACGGACGGACGGACTGACAGACATCCGGATTTCAACTCTACTTGTCACCCTCATCACTTTGGTATATATAACCCTATATCTGACTCTTTTAGTTTTAGGACTTACAAACAACCGTTATGTGAACAAAACTATAATACTCTCCTTAGCAACTTTGTTGCGAGAGTATAAAAAAGCCTTAATGCGAAATAACTTTCAAAAGACTATGATATGATTTAAGATTTTGTGTATA
This sequence comes from Bactrocera tryoni, assembly GCF_016617805.1. Classification (NCBI taxonomy): domain Eukaryota; kingdom Metazoa; phylum Arthropoda; class Insecta; order Diptera; family Tephritidae; genus Bactrocera; species Bactrocera tryoni. The sequence continues at coordinate 57,904,526 of NC_052500.1, read as the reverse complement.
AATTTTGTAGGAAAATAAAAACAGTATATTCTGTACAGAAAAATGGTGATTTGTAATTTGGTCCCTGGTACCCTGGTTACTGTTTCACTCAAATGTTATTACATATATAGGTGACAAATTTTTTAAATTTTTCTTGTTTTGTCTACAATTTTTTATGAACTTTTTATGACAACCAATACATATACATACATACAGCTAAATATAGATCCTCGCCACGCTGTATTTTTTAGTGATTAAGATGTATGTATAAAATTACATTGCATTCTTCATATATTGTGTTTGTGAATGTTATTATTGTCTAATACAATCGAAGTTAATATTTTTCTTTGGGTTCACTCTTAAAACCGCTGTTATTTTAATTGAAAAATCGCAACGATTATAGAAAAGCTTATATTCATAGAATTACACTTAATTTAATTGTAATATTATTATTATTAACAACAATGTAGTTATGTTTATATAAAAAAAGGAGCATCTTCAAGTGAACGTATGGAACATTGACAAAGTTAATAATAAATCTACATTTACCAATTAAGGCATGTGGAACTTTAAAGCAAGCAGTACTAGTAGAAAGTTTAAAAATTAACTGCAGAAACGGAAAAGGTTTGGTATCACAAATGTCTATTATTAACTCTTAATTTGAACACCTCAAGGAGTTGAGTGTATTCGCTGCTGAGACCTCTTACTACAAAACGCAGTAGAAACTGGGTAAACAAAGTAAAGAACCATGTATCTATAGAAATGCCTTTCTATTTACACATAAATTTTGCACATACAGAGCCACACAATTCTGGACTTGAAGCGCAACTCCTTATATGCAATATTTATGACGCAAGAAGCAGAAACACAAACAGCGCTGGTAGAATGCTGTGATAATGCAAATAACAGCCGCAACAAATTGCCACAGCCAGCACATTTGACTGCCAAAATGTTCGCGTGTGAAAATAAAAATAGATTAAAATATGACAATGGAAAAATTCTCGCCGAGAAATGTTGAAAATACTAAAAGCTTTGGTTGTGTACCTATGATGCAGAAAACAGCTGACATGAGAGCAGCCATGAATTATAACATTATGCCTTATTTTATTCCATTCTTAAATTTGTTTTCTTTTAGTATCACTAGACTGTATTGCTATTAAATGTTGTGACAAATATATGTTTATTTTTTTGGAGTCAGAAAACTCAAATTTAGTAAGGAATGTTTACTATCATTACAAATAACATTCTTTAGCGTTTTTTTTTTTTGGATTATATCTTTCAAATTTTGGCTGCCGTTGAGTCCAATTTTCGATGACTCGCTCGAACATTTTGACTAGAAACTGGCGAATGGCACATGTGATGTTTTGCTTCAAGAATGAATCGAAGCAGGATTGTCCGCGTAGACTTTAGATTTTACATATCCGCACAGAAATCTAAGAGTATGATATGACACGATCTTGGTAGCCAATCGAACGGCCCAAAACGTAAAATTATGTCGCAATAAATCCACTAATTGAAGCGATGAGTGGGAAGTGGCACCGTCTTGTAAAAACCAAATGCTTCAATTTCAGACATCAAATAGTCGGTTATTATGGTGTGATTATGGTCGCTATTGACAGTTACGTTCTCACCGGCATTATTTTGGAAGAAATGTGGACCGATGATTCCACCGGCCAACAAACCAACCAAAGCGTTGTTTTTTCTGAATTGAATGGCGCTCTTAAATCTCTTCTGGTTGCTCTTTAGCCCAAATGCACCAATTGTGGTTTTTTACATACCCATAGAGCCTAAACAAAATTTGAATCGAAGTCGTCGGATCTTCTTGGAACTTTTCAAGAGACCATAGATCGAAGCGATATTGCTTGAGAAGGTCGAGCGGTTCCAGTTCTTGCTTTTAATTTAAGATATCGTCGTAAAAAGTCGTTCCATACGTCAGTCCGAGTTGCTGCGAACGGCACCGACTCTTCACTGTTTAAGTGCACACTCTCAGTTATGGCTGCTATGTTTTCTTCATTGCGTGCTGGAAAAAAAACGTTATTTTTGAACGTACTGTAAATCCATTGAAGAGAATAATAGTAGGCTTGAGCAGTTTCTTGCGTTATTTTGTGAGGCTTACTTTGTAGTTTTATAGATGAATTTACGGTGGTTTAGATTGCGTTCGAAAGCAATAATCAAGTTGAAATCACTCTATAAGGTATGCAAATGCTCATTGCTGCTAATAATATGTATATGCATATCTTATAAGGTTAAGTCTAAGGAAAGCACTACTTAGCACTTCGCAAATACACTACCTTCCCATGGGTTTAGATTGAATTTGGAGAAGTGTCTAAAAGTATGAAAAAAAACAAATATGACTTGCGGTTATAAATTGCTGAAACTTACTACCGAAAATTTAATTTCGTGTTGCAAAGAAGGCAGCATACTAAAATTTAATTGTTTTTTTCTGAGAAAGAAATGTTTCCGGACCTTTGTGTGAGTTGTGGTGTTTTGTGTGCAGTTTATACATATTGAGACTTATGTGTTTAAAATGAATTTTTTACGACGGAAATTGAAAATTTTTCCAAAAGAAGTCTTTTTTCATGCATTTCGTTTTTTTTTTTATATTTTGGACACAAAAGTGAATACGGGCAACAAAATCAGTTTATTTCTCCACAAAACGTCGCTGTAATTTGCTCTATTTACAGTTACTTGTAAACATTATAAAAACAACTATGGGTATATATGTACACAAAATCCGCTTTTATACACTGTGAATGCTACGAGCATATTATTCCCCTTATACTGTTTCCATTTATTGCGGTCAAAAAGTCGTACTTTATTTTCAGACAAAAAATTCTTAAAATTCAGATTCATTGATGGTAGATAAATTTTAAAAATTTTCTCACCCAAACATCATTTGTATTTAATATAAAATGTTTTTCAGAGAATTTTTTTTTCAATAATTTTTCTTTTTGGTTTTGGAATAAAAAAAACAAAACTTACTACTTCAAAACACTATGAACATATTTTGACGATATTAATAGCCGACTTCATTAGAAATATTATAGTTAAATTTGAGCATCAGAAAAGCACAAAGCAGATTGCTGGAGTTCTCGATAACAAAAAAATTCCTTAATTTGTAAGTAATTTGGACGTCAAACCGCTTCGCGCTATTAAAAAAAAAATAAAGTTTATCAATAATAAAAATGACTTACTATCAAATATGGACAAGATTTTGTGGAGCAGTAAATTTCCTACAAAGCTATAATTTTTTCGAATTATGCTAATTTGTATCAATTTTTATTTCAGGCACAAAGATATACTGTAAAAGTAAAACCTATTCTGTAATTTTCATTGAGATAACTCAAATATTGGCCGAGGTATCCAGGCGGTACCTCGTCCATCGTCCAATTTTCTCACCGACTCCTATAAAACCCTCCCATCTACCCATCTCGTAGATAAAAAATGTTGTATCCGGTATAATTAGTTATTGATTTATTGCGCGTTTAGTAGGTTTGAACAGTGCCGTTATATGCCGAGTCTTCTTCTGATTTCATCCGATATTTTGTTGCTCTGCTATTCGTTCATTCATTATGTTTTGATATTTAGTTAGACTTTAACATTTTGTGAGCTTGTATAAATTTATTCTTACAACATTATTATTATTTTACCAAAACAGAAAAATAGAAATTTTCTTGATGCTCGTATATCACTTTCTGCAATTGCCCTCTGCAGCAACATAATAATTAACAAACACCAAATATAATGTTTAAATAGCAAGCAACACTTTCTTGGTAAGAGAATTTAAAACACTTTACAAACAATAAAATTACACACAGGCACACAATCATATACTTCCATGAGGAAAGGGTCTTTCAATTTTGCTCATGTGCATTTTCTACAATAGCAACACAATCAAATTCATTCTTTAACTATTTCTGTTTCTCCACCTCTACTTCTAACTTTTGTATTGTATTGTGCATATTATCAAATGCTTTAAATCATGTTAAATCAATTTGTACGGTATATTGTAACAACAAAAATAACAATATTGGTTGCTTTTAAAATTTACTCACACTCAACTAATATTTTTACACTAAGGGCATGCACAGGAGGTTGGAAAAACAACAAATATTTTTTTCGCTTGGTATCCTATGGCCTCACAACTTTTATTTTTTCAGCATATTCTATGGTTTCGGAATTTAAATACTCTATATAAAGATATTTTTAAAATTTTTCATAAACTAACTGTTTAAACGATATAAACAGTTTAAGTTTGATTACTTCAACGATTTTTGTTTTAATTTTATAACTCAATAAAAAATCACCATAAATTTCAAAACTCATAGTTTTTTAGAAAATTTACCATGTGTGTGAAAGCTTTTGATATTTAACGCCTGCATAAAATATATATTCTGTTTGATATTTAGTTTTAAGATTTTTTTTTAATAAATGCTCACTTGTTCTTGTAGACATGTTAA
>NC_052500.1:57882833-57899991 GCF_016617805.1 Bactrocera tryoni | reverse complement strand
AGGTTAAGAGTTAATAATAGACATTTGTGATACCAAACCTTTTCCGTTTCTGCAGTTAATTTTTAAACTTTCTATTAGTACTGCTTGCTTTAAAATTCCACATGCCTTAATTGGTAAATGTAGATTTATTATTAACTTTGTCAATGTTCCATGCGTTCACTTGAAGATGCTCCTTTTTTTATATAAACATAACTACATTGTTGTTAATAATAATAATATTACAATTAAACTAAGTGTAATTCTATGAATATAAGCTATTTTATAATCGTTGCGATTTTGCAATTAAAATAACAGCGGGTTTAAGAGTGAACCCAAAGAAAAACTTTAACTTCGATTGTATTAGACAATAATAACATTCACAAACACAATATATGAAGAATGCAATGTAATTTTATACATACATACATCTTAATCACTAAAAAATGCAGCGTGGCGAGGATCTATATTTAGCTATATGTATGTATATGTATTGGTTGTCATAAAAAGTTCATAAAAAATTGTAGACAAAAGAAGAAAAATTTTTAAAATTTGTCACCTACATATATATGGAATAACATATGAGTCAAACAGTAACCAGGGTACCAGGGACCTAATTACAAATCATCATTTTTCTGTACAGATTATACTGTTATTATTTTCCTACGAAATTTATACACAAAATCTTAAATCATATCATAGCCTTTTGAAAGTTATTTCGCATTAAGGCTTTTTTTATACTCTCGCAACAAAGTTGCTAAGGAGAGTATTATAGTTTTGTTCACATAACGGTTGTTTGTAAGTCCTAAAACTAAAAGAGTCAGATATAGGGTCATTTATACCAAAGTGATCAGGGTGACGAGTAGAGTTGAAATCCGGATGTCTGTCTGTCTGTCCGTCCGTTCGTCTGTCCGTTCGTCCGTCCGTCCGTCCGTGCAAGCTGTAACTTGAGTAAAAATTGAGATATCATGATGAAACTTGACACACGTATTCCTTGGCTCCATAAGAAGGTTACGTTCGAAGATGGGCAAAATCGGCCTACTGCCACGCCCACAAAATGGCGGAAACCGAAAACTTATAAAGTGTCATAACTAAGCCATAAATAAAGATATTAAAGTTAAATTTGACACAAAGCATTGCATTAAGGAGGGGCATATCTGGACATAATTTTTTTGGAAAAGTGGGCGTGGCCCCGCCCCTACTAAGTTGTACGTATCTCGGAAACTACTATAGCTATGTCAACCAAACTCTACAGAGTCGTTTCCTTCAGGCATTTCCATATACAGTTCAAAAATGGAAGAAATCGGATAATAACCACCCCCACCTCCCATACAAAGGTTATGTTGAAAATCACCTAAAGTGCGTTAACGGACTAACAAAAAACGTCAGAAATACTAAATTTTACGGAAGAAATGGCAGAAGAAAGCTGCACCCAGGCTTTTTTTAAAAATTGAAAATGGGCGTGGCGTCGCTCAGGTATGGACCAAAAACCATATCTTAGGAACTACTAATCTAATTAATTTTACAGCAAAATAAAAAAAATATGTAAATGACGGATAATGCAATCTCGATTATCACTTTGTCATGCGAGAGTATAAAATGTTCGGTGACACCCGAACTTAGCCCTTCCTTACTTGTTTGCTTTAAATTCGTTCAGAATCGTGGCTTAATGCGATAGTGTATAAACATCGTGTCAAACCAACGTTCAGCCGTATGTAACTAACGCAAACGCCTCAATATTTCCAAATATAACTCCTTATTGACCATCTGTCCCTCCGGAATGTATTCCCGATCCACCAAACCACGAATATCGAAAAAAATAATGAGCACTACCTTCAGTTTTGAGATGGATATGACGTGGTTTTTTGATTTATTTTTTTTCCCTCCATTTCGATGACTGTTGACTTGTTTGCATGTCAAATTCATTAACCCATGTCGCATCGGCAGTTGTAATGCTCTCCATGCATGTGAGAATCGGAACTCGCTCGATCAAGCATGTCTAAAGAGACTTGTTTAAAAACCATTTTTGAAAAGAATTCAGATGTTTCGGGACGATTCGAGCACGCGTTTCATATTCAAAATGTTCACCAAAACCATTCGGTAAAACTCGCCAGAATGGTCGAGCTCTCTTGCTATCACTCCAGCACCTACCTGATGATTTTCAAGCACCATATCTTTCGTTTTTTCAGTATTTTACTTAGTTGAAAATGTCGAAGGTTGTCCTGAACGAGGCATGTCTTCAACGATATCTTGACCATCTTCGAAAGCTTTCTACCACCCGTTAGCTTATGGTTTTGATAAAACCGAATCACCGTAAACTTTTTCAACATCTGCACACGAAAATTGGTTAGAAATGCCAAATTTTTAACTTTTGTTCGATATTTTTGCACATTGTAAAAGTCACACCGCACCACTGAGTTGTACTGACTTAAGCAGCTCATATTGTGCGAAGTAATTAAAGATAGTTCTACCAGCTTAGCAAAATACATTTTTTTATAATATAATTTAACCGGGGAATTTAAGTTACAATTTGAGGGTACTTTTTTGTCACAATGTATATAGCGGTATTGCGGCATTGGTTGAGGAAATAGTTACTAATTTATATTTGCTAGATTAGTAGATAAGCATTCATTTCTTGAATATGTCCACTGTACTTTGTATATTCCCAGTATATTGTTCGTTACTTTCAAAGTTAAATTTCTTTGCATACATGTGGTATTATAAATTGCTGGGTTTTTTGTTTTATTTATTTCCAAGGTTTTGTTCAAATTTGAGCTGGTCGAAAATAGTTGAATGTAGAAAGAAATAAACACTTGTAATCAGAAATTCCAATGAGCTGAAATTTATTGCCTTGAACTGCTATTGACCGCTGCACCTTTAAACTGAAGTTGTTGTTTAACTATTGATTATTAACACTTTCACGGAATAAAATTAAACGCGCCCACTGGTATTATAGCTACGAACGTTAATGGCTAGTTTCGGATATCGCCAAACCTTTATTATCCTAAAGTGGTGCTTTACTGGGTTTGCAGCTGGATCCTATACAAACTTTCTAATAAAAAAATTTGATTTTAAAACGTGCAGGCAGCAAAATATTTAAAAATTAGCGCATTTACTTCAGTGACTTCTGCAGGCAAAATTGGTTGTGGTGGCCAAAGCGTTATGAGTACTTAGAAAATTATAAAATGTTTACGTCTATACACTCAATTACTCCTTTTCTTACCTGCGTTTAACACCGATATTCCAAAGGATTAAGTATTCATCAGCTTCATCTAAGCTATACTGATCATAGGTCATATACCTACGTTTTGTTTGTTAGAGCGCTACCACTCCACCATTCGTTTAATTACATGAGCACACAAATTTGTTGAAGCTTAACATAGTTTTGCAGGATTGTGTCTCAAAATTAATGCAACAAAATGATCTAGAGACATAAAGTTGTATTAGAGAAAGAATGTATTTATTTTTTAATAGATATTCAAAGTAAAAACACACCATTGATTTACAAAGTCACATTCTTTATGTCTTCATATATTTGTATGTATTATAAATCTCTACTTTTAATTGTTTAATCTTATTTTTATACTCTTGCAACTTGTTGATACAGAGTATTATAGTTGTGTTCATTTAACGAATGAATATATCACTTAAAACTTAGCGAGATAGGTAGAGTTACATATATAAATGATCATGATCCGTCCGTTTATGCGTCCAACCGTGCAAACTGTAACTTCAGTGCAAGTTTAGATATCTTGATATTTCTAAGTCTAATTGCTACATCAGGTTTAGCCATTTGTTATTGAAATATTAAAACTTAAAACATCGTGTTTGATTTATGATATTCACGAAGACCCTATTTTGTAAGAATTATTATTTGTAGAAATTATATTCTCCTGGGTCTTTTATAAGGCATAAAATGTTTGTTAGTAAAATATATAAAACACGTGACTGCTTATGGTGGCAAGATCTTGAAATATCACCGCCCAGTTTATATGCATTTGTGGTTAAAGACCAGCTACAAGGAGGCTATTGAAAAAGGAAGAATCATAACTGAATTTTTGGGCATGTTATCTAAACTGTTACCATATATTGAATTTCTTTATTCTTTTACAAAACGTATGTCTTTATTTAAATATGTAGGGGTGGATACGTATTTATTATAAGAAAAGTGTTTATTTTACAAAAAGTGTTCTTATTTTATTTCACACAAAATGTTCTTATTTTATTTTACAAAATGTTCTTAAAAATGTTTTAGTTTTAGTTTCAACTGGCACCGTGCTCGTCCGCGTGTCGACTGACTGTCGTTTTCAAAGTCTTCGTTGCTTGTTTCTTCATCGCTACTCGTTGTCTTCGTCGCTACTCGTTGTCTATTGCGAGCAATGTTGCATGTTACTGTCCGTACGTTCGCCCACTTCTAGTCTGTCCTTTATTCGTTCCCACAAATATACATTCTACTTTTTCAAAGTCATATCACGCAAAGCCCTTAATATTTTTCAAAACTTCAAACTATGTATTTAGGTAGTATAATTTTTCCTCGCAGTTCAAAATGAAAATCATGTTGTTTTTGTAACTGTTGATATCACGACACCTCCTGACAATACTTTGGAGAAAAATAAAAATATGGACTACAATTGTCCTGTTCTTATATAGAACCGCATTACAAACATCTTTGGGTAGGCGCCAATATGCCGAACAGCATACATCGTAATATTTTCTTCACTTTTGCTATCTCATTTTCCCTTGAAGGCTGAAAGAGCTGTCAATGTTCAACTAAGCAAAAAATACATCGATAAACACATGATAGTATGTGGATGTTAAAAATTTTAAGTATTTGACAAAATAAAAACAAAATAATATTTGTGGTAACCAGCCAGAACACACAACACAATTATAATGCCACAAATATATCAATAGTTTGAGGCAGTTTTGCACACAATGAAAATCATTCGACGGGAAAATGAAGGCGTAAGGTTTGCTGTACCAGTAAAGTATATTTATATTTTTGATTGCATCGAATAAGAATGAAGAAATAGTTTATAGCCAAGCCCTAGTAGAAAGAGAATAGGAGTTACGAAACTAATTTCACACTTACAAAAGTACGCTATTTTCCCCATACTTTATCCTGGACTGGACTGAAACCGGTTTAAGACCCGTAAACTTTTAAGCAGAATTGTTCAGAATGATCTGTAAAACATTTTTTGCATACGCGACTTTATAAGAAAAGAATCGACTTGATCTAATATTTATTTCAGATTTATAAAATCTTTTTACTGAAGAGATATATTCTCTTCTATATTCGATCTATAAGAACCAAATATATACATAAAAAAATTCCTTCCCAAGTTTTAGCATGAGTAAGTAATTAAGTAAAGCAGGAGAGTGATATAATAACAATAATTTTATTCTTCAACCAAATATTTTAAAATTAGGAAGCCATCCTCTATTTCCAGAAAACTATTTAATCAACAAAATTTCTTAAGCAAAAGGTCAAAACATTTCATCATCAGAGGTTACAATTATACATTTTGGTTCATGAGATGAAAAAACCAAAAATAATGAAATTCGCATTTAATTTATTACAAAAATATTCCCTAAAAAGAGTTCGGCTTTTAGTGGCGCATATCTGAATGTTTCACTTGTGAAATTTAAATAAGTAAGAAGATTGCTATTAGTGGTCAATTCACAAAACATAATTAAGTCGTTATACTATATATTATAGATATATGTCGGCATTTATACCCCAAATTATCTGGTTATAATTATTTCCGTTATTAATACATGTAACGCTTTAAAGGCGCTGCACTTTACTGCGCATTATTTTGGAGTTAATTTTATTGCTTACCACGTTTTTAATTATTTTTACTTTCAGTGGTGACTCCTCTGATCCTACGCTATGGCCTGCAATTACTACTGTGAACGTTTAATATAATTAAACCTCTTTAGCTTTAGCAAGTATTTGCAATGCAAAAGCTACATCTCCTGTGTAACCACTTTAACCCATTGATTGCATATACTCTTCATTATTCTTTTGTGCTTAAGTATACTATACATACATACACATATGCACACACGTATTCTGTGGAATCATTGCTGCATTTTCAGTACTTAATTTAACGATCTCAAACTGAGGTTGCATTACAGTCGGATTATTATCAATTAAGCTTTCATTATGTCTGCCTATCGTCGCTAGCTTTATATATGTATACACTCTTACAAAAACATTTAATTTTTTTCTGCAATTTGTGCAGCATTTCGTTAATTCTAACTTTTTTTGAGATGTGAAAATCATTATTCTAATTAAAACCTTAATAATGAGTGATCACGATCTTTTACGTACAATGTACATAAGCGAACGTGAATTTTTCAGAATTTGCATAAAAGCTCCGCCTAACTTACTTCCAATGATAACCGGAGACACCGCAGAAGTCTTAGCTCATGATCAGCAATTAAAGTTCTTAAAAGAAAAGAAATCAGAAACATAAAAATGGTAAAAAAATAAAACATATGTACATATGTAGCATATTCTTATACTCGAATACTCAAGAATGCAAAGAACCGAGAAGTTCAGCGTTTCAAATTGAAAGAGGTCAGGCTGTTATTTGGCTCGACAGGAAATCAACACCTGCTGTTACCTGTGTAGTGAGCAATTGCAGCCATTTCTTTTGTTATGTCAATTATAGTCCTTTTTGTTATTGCGCCAATTCATTCTGCTCTTTTTTTTCTAGGCGACAATAATTTTCTTTGTTGTGTGATAGTTTGTTTATGCGTGTGTTTGTATATTTGCGAATTTTTGTGTCTTGAATAAGCGCGTTTTTCGATTCCAAGTTCCTTACCACCTTTGCACCATCATTTTGCCATGAATTATACTTTTAACATTATTTTCTGTTTCTCCAAGCGTATTAACCAGATATAAGGCTTAATGAATGTACTCAGCTTGCCTTGTTGTTGCTGGTGTTGTAGTGGCAGAATTCTGCCGTGTTGACAGTCCTTGACCAGATCAAGTCCGGTTACGTAGACTCGACTGTCGTGAGAACAGCTCAGCTTGCCTTCTACCACTGTGGTGACGTTAAGTGACTAACAACTTCCATTTGTAACCCTACATTATGCAAATATCTACCAGTATAATTGTTTTCATTTCACATTAACTTTTTTTTCATTTCCGTTGGAGATTGTTTGTTTGTTTATGCCTTCATAGTTAATACCCGCTTTGAGGTTTGGTTATTGGTTGATGACTCGGAAATAATAAAAAAAAGAATTAAAATCATAATTGAACTTTGGAAGCGAAACCAAAAAGTGTGTGGGAAATAAAAAACTTTTAAACGAAACTAGAAGTGTGAAGTAGTCCGATTTTTTATAAGACTAGGTATCAAATGGCATTTTAAGTATGCTATATAGCAAACAATTTATTGTTGTCAATTATTATCTGAGAAAAAATATTTAGCTACAATTATAACTTTAATAAAAATGCCTCTACTGGCAAGCACTTTTACATATTAACTACCTATAAGAAACTTTTCACCTCTTATTTTAAAAAAATTGTTTTCGATTCACTCGAAAGCAAATTAGTTTTAGGCATTTACTCTTATAATAAATATTTATAGATAACTCGAGTTTTGGTTAGAGAAAATAATCTGTATACTCAGCAGTTGAATAGGTTCCCTCTACCGGTCTCAACAAAAATGCTCATTTTAATGCAGTTTTCAGATCTTCCATCAGATGTTTGACTTGCCAACATAGTCACCTCGTAAGAATACCTTTTTTCATTCCAGTATTAATTTTAATATAATATGGCTTTCGTTTTAATCGCGATTCCAATATGAAAATATTCTGATTAGATAATACCATTACTGCTGCTCTAACTTAAATATGACTGACACCTTGAATCATGTAGTTTTTAGACTTTCCCCTCGAATTACCACGGCAGTGATCTATGAATCTTTAAAAAACTTAAAAAACGAATAATAGAAAGTTTTTGTATTCACAGCTTAAAAAAAAGTATGATATACATTGCAGTCGTGACTTTTGGTAATAAAGAATATGTAATATAAGTTTCTTTAATGTAACCTCAAATTAAAAATCACGTGCAATGATTCCTGGCAATAGTAACATTTCAACAAAGAAATTCCTGAATTTCACTCAACTATATAAAACGGCTTCAAAAGAAGTTTTTATTGAAATGTAGGAGATTTTATAACTTTTCCAATTGTCGAAATATTTGCAGTTTACCGCAGATGTGGCTAGTAATTCGGCAAACTTTAGAAGCGTGAAATCGACGTACAGTTTCTCACACACAGTGAAGCCAAACTAAGGAATACGTACGCAATTCCCACCATTTCTCTTTGAAATCACACAAATTCCTATGTAAAGTATATGTATATGCATATATGCAGACCAATTTTGGTTTTAAATGACTGCATTTTTTGGTACACCTTTTTGTATAACTTTCTCATACAATCAAATTAAATTAAATCAGTAAGTTGAAACAGTCTGTCGAGATTTTATTGTCAATTTGTACTACAAAAAATTGAAATCATGGTTAAATCTACACAAACATACAAATGCTAGTAATTTCTGTGCAAATGTTTAGAAAATTTCAGCATATTTACTTATCGAAAGTAGAGATATGTATGTGCATCTGTTTAATTGTACTTAATTTTGATAGAATGTTGAATATGTAATAGAGCGGCTAATAACTGATAGAATATGCAAATAAATTTGTAAATGATCATGGTTTGATATAGGTATCAGCGTTAGTATGAAAACAATGTTTGTTCACATACTACAGTACCTCTCTAGATTCATGCGTTGAAGCTGTAGTTAAAAAGTGAAGAGAACATTTTCAATAAAAGTTACTAATATTTTTTTTTCTTAATAAATGTTTACTGTTTTACTGCTTTTTGTATATTTCACTCCAAAAACCGCTTGTCTCATTAGATTAACTCAAATTTTAACTCAATAAAAATATTTGATAGAAATTTCACACTAAGTAATCAAGTTAATTTATAATTTAATGCAAATCAAAATATAGTGGAGAGAACATTGGCATGATTATATAAAAGAGAAAAGCTATTCCATTTATAATTTTATTTCAGTTAGAGTTTAACACAATATTCGAACTAATTCTTTATAGCTTTTTGAATATGTAAGATTGTACATCATAAGTAAATATTGTTCATAACTTGCCATTCAGCCAAGTGCCCACTTTGTAATGTATATGTGCAATGCTTGTGGGGAGAAACCCAACAAGCACTGGCCAATTTAAACCCAGTCAACTATGCTGGTCATAATTTGATTCGGGGCAAAAAGGCAAAGTCGCTGCTACTGCTGGTGCGGTTAAATGTGAAAAGTAGTAGGCTTGATAGCATTAATTTGGCACAAGTACGGACAAACGGCTCATGTGAAATAGTTTTGCTAAAAAAGGAAACAATTGAGTGAGACCGATGATGTTTAAAACGCTCTTGCAATATGCAAAGCCGTCGAGCGCCAACCAATTGAGTGCGGTTGGGAGCTCGTTGGCGCATAATAAAACTTGATTTACCGCCCTGCTTTATTGGCAAAAGTCGTGGTAATAATAAAAATAATCAGTTTTTCCAGTTGATGCTGAAATTTTTTGCTCTCATTTTACTTATTTTGAGGATGACAATGCTACAAATTGATTACATTTTTCAGTCCTCATAATTGATAGTACTTTATAACGAGTATGTAGAAAAGCTGTATTTTTTAGTGTGCTTGGGTAAACTATGAAAGTATAAAAAACTTCAAAGTAATCTTTTTAAGCTAAACATGGCTTATACGTCTTTTAGGTGGTACTAAAATATTTTAATATGATGTTTTTATATAAGTTAAAAAACGTTTCGTTATTTTTACTAAAAAAAATGTTTTCTGGGAGCTATGCTCCTTTATTGAATTCCACTTAAGAACTAAAATTAACAATTAATTATACTTAACTCTAGACCTATGTTTGCCGCTGCAACGGGTACGGAGTTTGCTGACGCTGCGCTTCCCACAGGTTGGCACTTCGCTGACGCAGCGCTTCCCACAGGTTGCCACTACACGTGTCGCACTCTCAGCGATTTAGTGGTGTCATATTATATTACTTTGTATCATATGATATTAGTGCATCATATGATACTTTTTGAATGTATGGGGTGCTAACTAGTCCCCCCTTGAAATTCAAACGTCCTCGTTTGAACCTTTAGGTGTATTAAAAATTTGGTTGAGTCCTTCTATTGCGGTTTGTGACAGTTTATTGGGTTCCTCTTTTCTTTTTTTTTTCATCAGAAGATTCTTCCCGAAAATTAAGGCGATGATTATTAAAATTACGATTAGAGTGCTGCTGGTTCCGAATTTAACTCTGTTTGCTGCTTCTAACAGATTTACTTCCCTTGTATTGTTGAAGTTAAGCTGCTTCAGCATCTCCAGCGAGAGGAATTCTTCTATCTTGAGTGGTGCGGATGACGGTTGTAGGATGGCTGGTAGTGGTTTTCTTGCTGTTCTTTCTTCGCTATAGAACTTTTTCCCGTTGATAGCAATGGTTACGTTGGTATACAAAATGATGAAAGTCCCGTTTAGAAATGTAGATTCGTTGTTTATTAAAATTTCTCCGTTGTATTTATTTAAAAGTAAAATTCCAGGTCCCATTTCCTCTATAGTTGGGATATGCTGGTTGTTGACCTCCGTGCAGTTTGGCAAACGACTTTTTAAAAGATTAATTATACAAGTATCATTACTTAAATCTACTACATTATTACTTAAGCATATTTGTAGGGAATTGTATTTCTTACAATAATTTTCTATTCCATAAATTCCCTTTTCGCAGTTTAAAATTGTATTAAAGTTTATCTTATTGATCCTCCCGTTATTTTTTACTGCCCTAATATCTACTGTTTTACAATTTTGGTTATCTACGGTTGGGAGGCTAACAATATAAATTATAATTTTGCCATTAGTTGCAATTTTTATTTCGGAAAATTCGAGTGCTTCGTCTAAATTTACATATGGAATATTGTCATTGTCTATTACTTCTTTCACAATATTTATTTCTTCATTTGATAAAATAAAAGAGTTTATTATGTTGGCTTTTGCCCAATGTATTGCGTATGCAATATTTAAAATTTCTTCTTTAATTATTTCTAATTTATATTTTATATTTACAGCTTCAATTTCTAAACTTTTTTTTTTGCATGGTTTTAATTATATTATTTGTAATATTGGTTATCTCATTAATTTTGGCAATTGTAAGTTTGTTAATTAATACTCTGATTATTGTTATTTTGTAAGACATTATTTATTTTATTTGAAATTATTTCGTAGTCTTCATGGTCAGGACTTCCTGCAATCCATTTCCATGCGCTACCCAGGAAATTTAATGATCTTTTATTTTTTGTTCTACTTTGAGATTGTTAAGTTGGGCTCTTATCTGTGTTATCATTGTGGGATATGAAGGGATAATTAGGGTTTTTGCGGGATAGTTTCAGTTTTGATAGTCGCTTCTATGTGGTCAAGTGTGTCCGTGTATTTTTCTATGTCAATTTCATGTATTATCCTAAATGTTCCTGTTTGTAGTCTAGCCGTTCCCGTTTCTATTGTTATTAATTGGAAGTTTGAATAGTCGAGGATCTGTACTTCCGCCAGGCATAGCGGTAGTAGTATTCTGGAAAAAATATCGTACATATTTAGTTACGTATTCTACTTTTGTGAATTATTTGTCCTTTTTCAGTTAACACGGTACTATTTCTATCTTCCTTAACTATTTCCTTACTGTAGGGTTTACTTAATTTGTCCTATGATTTTATTTCCTTCCTAATCTTCTATTTTTCTTAACGAATATTTCTATGAAAAAATATTTGTCCTGAGCAGATATGATTTTATTTCCTTCGTTATTCTTATTATGGTATTCGCATATCCTTTCTTAGTGGAACCTTTCCACTTGTCCGTTAGCTTGGCTTTTGTATGGAGGAGTAGTGTAAACTTCTATTCCTAATTCGTCTTTCATCATAAATTTTAAAGAAGCTGAGTTTAACGATGGCTCATTGTCGATAACTATTAATTTTGGTACTCCGAAGAAAAATATAATATCTCTTAAAGGTTTTCTGACGTCTTCTATTGCTCTGCTATTTAGGCTTTTTGTTATTGCGTATTTTGTAAATTTATCCAAAGCTGTCATAACTATTTTTCCCTCTGTTAAAAATATATCGATATGGACTGTGTGTCCTGGATATGTTGGTAATGGAGTTTCTGCAATTTTCGGTTGATTGGGATGTCTCTCATACTTATTTTCTTTACAAACGGTGCAGTTGGCTATTATTCGTTTTATTTTATTTAACATACCTGGAAAATATTTTATTTCGAGAATTTGTGTTTTATTTTCAGTGGCATTCCTATGTGCTCTTAAATGTTCTTTTAATATGACGTTCACCTGTTCTTGTTCGTAACTAATATCTTCAACTAATTTTTGGGTATATCGGCTTTTAATGTTACTAAAATGAAAAGGATAGATATTTTGCATCATACCCATTATCCTTTCTTCTGTATGAATTCCATTTATAACAGATGGGTTAAGGTATCGTTTCATGTAAGAAATCAATAGCTGTTCGTTGTACTCTGGTTCTGTAATTATATGTCTATGAACTGTTGGAAAAATTATTTTAAATTGATATGAAGATATTTCATCGATCTTGAAAAAAATTTGGTTCTTCTTAATTGGCGATTAAATTGTGACTTGAGCTTTCATCGCTATGAATCGTAGGAGTGAGTGAATTTATTTGAATTGGTATCCTTGAAAGGGCGATGGCTTAAGGCATAGGTAAGAGGTTGGTTAATCGGTGATAATTTTAACTTTTTTTGAACCGTAGAGGTAATTTCTAAGTGAATTAAGTGACCATATTATACCAAGCATTTCTTTCTCATCGTTCACGGAGATTGCACCGCTTACGCGATTATAGCCGAGTTAACAACAGCGCGCCAGTAGTTTCTTCTTTTCGCTACGTGGCGCCAATTGGATATTCCAAGCGAAGCCAGGTCCTTCTCCACTTGGTGCTTCCAACGGAGTGGAGGTCTTCCTCTTCCTCTGCTTTCCCCGGCGGGTACTGCGTCCAATACTCTCAGAGCTGGAGTGTTTTCATCCATTCGGAAGATATGATCTAGCCAGCGTAACCGCTGTCATTACATTAGCTGAAATATGTTAATGTCATCGTATATCTCTTACAGCTCATCGTTCCATCGAGATGCGATATTCGCCGTGGCCAACGCGCAAAAGGACCATAAATCTTTCGCAGAACTTTTCTCTCGAAAGCTCGCAACGTCGACTCATCAGTTGTTGACATCGTCCAAGCCTCTGCACCATATAGCAGGACGGGAATTATGAGTGACTTATAGAGTTTGGGTTTTGTTCGTCGAGGGAATACTTTGCTTCTCAATTGCCTACTCAGTCCGAAGTAGCACCTGTTGGCAAGAGTTATCCTACGTTGGATTTCCAGGCTGACATTGTTGGTGGTGTTAATACTGGTTCCTAAATAGACGAAATTATCTACAACTTCAAAGTTATGACTGTCAACAGTGACGTGAGAGCCAAGTCGCGAGTGCGACGACTGTTTGTTTGATACCAGGTCTTGCCCTCGTTCACTGCCAGACCCATTTTCTGTGCTTCCGTGTCTGATATCAATATCATCGGCATACGCCAGCAGCTGTACACTCTTATAAAAGATGGTACCTTCTCTGTTTAGTTCTGCAGCTCGAACTATTTTCTCCAGAAGCAGGTTGAAGAAGTCACACGATAGGGAGTCGCCTTGTCTGAAACCTCGTTTGGTATCGAACGGCTCGGAGAGGTTCTTCCTGATTCTGACGGAGCTTTTCGTGTTGCTCAACGTCAGTTTACACAGCCGTATTAGTTTTGCGGGGATACCAAAGTTCAGACATCGCGGCATAAAGGCAGCTCCTTTTCGTGCTGTCGAAAGCAGCTTTGAAATCGACGAAGAGGTGGTGTGCGTCGATTCTCTTTTTCACGGGTCTTTTCAAGATTTGGCGCATGGTGAATATCTGGTCGGTTGTTGATTTGCCAGGTCTGAAGCCACACTGAAGTAAGGTCAATCAGTTTGTTGACGGTGAGCTTTAATCTTTTCACACAATACGCTCGATAGAACCTTATATGCGATGTTGAGGAGGCTAATCCCACGGTAGTTGGCGCAGGTGTGGGGTCTCCTTTTTTATGGATTGGGCATAGCACACTTAAATTCCAATCGTTGGGCATGCTTTCGTCCGACCATATTTTACAAGCTGATTCATGCACCTTATCAGTTCTTCGCCGCCGTGTTTGAATAGCTCGGCCGGCAATCCATCGGCCCCTGCCGCTGTTGTTCTTCAGGCGGGCAATTGCTATTCGAACTTCTTCATGGTCGAGTAATGGAACGTCTGCTCCATCGTCATCGATTGGGGAATCGGGTTCTCCTTCTCCTGGTGTTGTGCGTTCACTGCCATTCAGCAGGCTGGAGAAGTGTTCCCTCCGTAATTTAAGTATGCTCTGGGCATCAGTGACTAGATCACCTTTGGGGGTTCTACAAGAGTATGCTCCGCTCTTGAAACCTTCTGTAAGCCGCCGCATTTTTTCGTAGATTTTTCGAGCATTACCCCTGTCGGCCAGCTTATCAAGCTCTTCGTACTCACGCATTTCAGCCTCTTTCTTCTTCTGTCTACAAATGCGTCTCGCTTCCCTCTTCAACTCTCGGTATCTATCCCATCCCGCACGTGTTGTGGTCGATCGTAACGTTGCGAGGTAGGCGTAGCCTGTTTTCTCTCCGCTGCGACGGCGGCACTCTCGTCGTACCAGTTGTTCTTTTGCACTTTCCAAAAACCAATGGTTTCGGTTGCAGCTGTACGTAAGGAGTTTGAAATGCCGTCCCACAGTTCCCTTATACCGAGTTGTTGACGAGTGCTCTCAGAGAGCAGGAGTGCAAGCCGAGTAGAAAATCGTTCGGCTGTCTGTTGTGATTGCAGCTTCTCGACGTAGAAGCTTTCTTGTGTTTGTTGACGTGAGCTTTTTGCTGCACAGAGGCGGGTGCGAGTTTTGGCTGCAACAAGATAGTGGTCCGAGTCGATGTTAGGACCTCGGAGCGCACGCACATCTAAAACACTGGAACGTGTCTTCCGTCTATCACAACATGATCGATCTGGTTGGTAGTTTTTCGATCCGGAGACAGCCAGGTAGCTTGATGAATCTTCTTATGCTGGAATCTGGTACTACAGATAACCATATTTCGGGCCCCGGCGAAGTCAATCAGCCCTCAACCCATTTAAAGGGGATGTTTTGTCGTGGAGAGCTGAATTTACCGACCGTAGTGCCAAATATACCTTCTTTGCCCACCCTGGCGTTAAAGTCGCCAAGCACGATTTTTGACATCGTGGCGAGGGCAGCTCTCATAAAAGCGCGCCTCTCCAGCGCTCATAGAAAGGCATCTTTGGTCACATCGTCCTTCTCTTCCGTCGGGGCGTGGGCGCAAATCAGCGATATGTTGAAGAACCTCGCTTTGATGCGGATTGTGGCTAGACGTTCATTCACCGCAGTGAATGATAGTACTCGGCGACGGAGTCTCTCTCCCACCACGATCTGCACCAAACTTGCGCTCCTTTATATGGCCACTGTAGTAATGTCACAAGGACCTACTCGTCTCTGTCCTTGTCCCGTCCATCGCATTTCTTGGACGGCGGTGATGTCAGCCTTTGTCTTTACGAGGACATCAACCAGCTGGGCAGCGGCACCTTCCCAATTAAGGGACCGGACATTCCAGGTGCATGCCCTCAATTCGTAGTCCTTATTCGTTTGCCATGGTCGTCATCAAAAAGGTCTCTCTCATCCGAGGCTGGTTGTAGCTCTTCACTGGGGGGGTTTTTTACGTGGCGGGTCCCAAACCCAGCGCACAACCCTATGTAGGGAATGTTTCGCCTTCTCACTTTAGCTCGCCTTCGAACGGATGTTCTTAGGCTACCCAGAGGATACTTGGTCAAAGACCGGAAGTAGTGAGCTGCTTGAGCCATGTGTAAAAGAATCGTTTCTGGCCACTCCCAAGTGAATGGCGATCAGAGAACTTTCCTCACGTGAACATTCTACATCTAGAGCAGGACCTCACTTGCGTGAACTTCATGCAGTTCATATCCTCCTATATATGTATATAAAAGAAAGTGACGTTAGTTACTACGCTTATAACCGGAGAACGACTGGACCGATTTCGGTGATTACCACCAATTCTTACAGGCCTCCGCCCAAACAAGGAGAGTACTTAAGAAAATTCTGGAAAATTTTTCGAAAAAAACATTATGAAGAAAATAAATTTTCAAATACGATTTTAAAAAGGAAATAAAAACGAACATGATTTTAAATGCTGGCGCATAACTCAAAAACGAATGGACCAATTTTGCCAATTCTTTTATTAAAATGTTCGTTGAGGCTCAAGGATGGTTTTTATGGTTTCGAATAATTGCCGGAAAACCCCTAAAAAGAGCCCTTTTCTTTTTCCCATACAAGCGAATGAATGCTGTTAGTAACGCTAATGCTCGAGAACAGCTGAACCAATCTTAATGAAATTTTCAGAGGTAGTTCGCTGTGGATCGAGGAAAGTTTACAAATAAAAAAACCGTATTGAGAGAACAATTGCTAAACGTCCAAACCACCTAAACTTTGACAGTTGACTGGATTGGGGAGGTTTTGACGTTTAGCAATTGGAAACGAGCGATGGCCATATTGAAATCTTACCAAAAAAATATATAAACGGAGGGATTTGTTGCATCGTTCAAGACCTCTTATAAAAAATGTAAAACAATGAATATTAAATAAATTTGTGAAATTTAAAGATATTTGATGAAACGTTTTGTAATTTGAAGCATTACAGTTTTATTTTCAATGGAAAATTATTAAAAACCTTTAATGATTGAGAGCTAACAAGCTTAAATCCTTTTATTGGGTATTAAAAGGACAAAAGTCAGTTGTTCTAATATTCTTTAAAAAGATTGAAATGGTTGCTCCATATAATAAATTACCACTATTTAGTAATTTTTATACGTACTAAATGTTGGGTGTTGGGTTAATAAATGCCCAAAAATTGTTATTTTGTTCGATCTGGCCATAATGGAAAATGTTATAGAAAACGCTTATTTTGAGGCGCTCTTACACTGGAATAAGTTGGGCATCCCA